>NC_060161.1:17620537-17652079 GCF_021292245.1 Micropterus dolomieu | reverse complement strand
TCCCCCCCCCCCCCCCCCCCCCCACCGTCTTCATCCATATCAACACCAGGTGAATAGCCCTCTCCCTAATATTCATTCACACTGTTTCCCTTGTTCTTCTCAGCTGCCTCTCCCTCTCTGGCTGTTTCTCTGTCTCGCTGTACCACTTTCACTTTACACTCCACGCTTTAATATTCCGTCATCCATCCTCACGCTGCCTCTCAATGCTTTGTCTTTCCCTCCCTGCATTCCTTCCCCCTTCACTTTCTCCCTCCTTCTGGTGACATGACTTTCTCTTTAGTATTCTGTAAGTCATTGCCAAGTGTGTGGTGATGCTCCTCACTCTGTCACAGGTCTCAGATCAGCAGCGATCATGGCAGTCATAATGTCCTTGGCCTTACAGTCTTCTCTGATGCGCGTTGCTCACTGTATCTCAAGCTAAAGCAATATTGTGTTATTTGTTACGTTCTCCATTTCCTCATGCTTTAAGTGATTTATTTTGCTGTCTTTTCTTCACTTCATTGCTCTCCTTTCCACTCTGTGTTGCTCTCTTTAAAGGCTAACCCTTTAACAGACAAGGCATGTTGACTAGGAACACATTCTTATTTACAGGAGCAGCCTTGGGGAGTAGTTGCAGAGAGAGAGAAAGGGTCATACTCATTCACACCTTCCCGCCTGGGAGCCGCCCCTCGCTGTACTGTTTGCCACCGAGCAGCTTCATTGTAAGCGGTCAGAGTGCCTTGCCAAAGGGCACTCGAGTAAACTTGAAAGAGGTCTCAGGACATCCGGAGATTGTGTCCATTTTCTTCTTCTCGTTCTACTTTACTCTCCCACCTTTTCATTAATCCTTCCCTCAACCAGCTCTTCTATTCCTCTATCCATCCGCTCTGCCGCCTTTACATGTACTTCTCCCTCTGCTTTTTCCATCTGTCCCTCGCTGTCACACATCAGGAGTGTGTCAGCGAGGATTCAGAATATGTCACAGTGCCGTCTGGTCACTCTGAAGGTTTTTTTTTTTTTCTTAACCCCATCTTCATCTGTGAAGGTTTTTTCCCATCCCCTTCCTCCTCTTCCGCCCTCCCCCGCCATTGTAAACAACCGATTATGCCTTTTAGTTATTCCATCAGGTTTTTTTCTAGCCTAATGATTCTTGTCATGGCGCAGAGCTGAAAATTGAGGCACTCACAGATCCCCAGCGTAACTGAGCCTTTATCTTTCAACTTTCAAATCCCAGAAGCTCCTTAAGTCCTCTCTGTAGATGGAGAGTCAGCACCAAAAGCCAAATCTCTCAGTCAATTTACCAGGCTAGTCGTCATTATTTTGTGCATACTGACATGATCTCACCATCATTAAAATTCGTCCCTTACATAACCATCAAGGGCGCAATATCTCTTGCTGAGAAGTAGGACAGAATGCACCATGCGAGCATACACAATCACTCACTGCCGCCTTTATTTATACATATGTTTGCATATACATATTTGCTTTCCTCTCTCCATTTTAGAAGAAGTGACGCTTCAAAAAGAACGAATGCTCAATAAGCGCAAGCCATGAGTAAAATATTGAAGTGGTGCTCTATTTCAACACTCGTCACATATTGACGCTTGGTCAAGGCCCTGTGGCGTCGCCCTGGGTACCCCTTTTGCGTAATTTTTAGTTAGCTATAGTTACGTTTTTTAAGTTAGGAACGCTTAGCAACAACAAATATGCAACGTCCTGTTACACTTTCAAAATAAAACGTTAGTGTTTCCAAACATCGCCATTTTGAAACGGCACGTTATTAAAGTTGTGAATCGTTGCAATTTGGTTAGGTTGAGGCACAAAAAGTATGTGGTTAGGTTTAGGCAACAAAGTTAAGGTTTGGAAAAGATCATGGTTTGGGTTGAAATAACTACATACGTCAACTGCATTGAACTATGACGTTATAGGGATTCCCAGTGCGTTACAAACTGACGCCAATGGGTCTTGATCATGCGTCCATATGTGATGAGTCAGGGAGTGAGAACGGCTTGTCTATTTACAAAGGCTGGAGAGATTTTCCTCCCACTGCTGTCACATGTTTGTTATGTGATATAAAAAGAGAGGCAGCAGCAACTCCAGAGACCTCACTCAGACGTATGATGGGCCAAGCGGAGTCATTTTATAGCTTAAACACGTTAGTTTGCTGCATTAAAACCTACTCAACATGTAGGCAGTTGTCAAGTTTTGCACAAAGGATATGCCATGCCTCCGTTTACAAAAGGTGGAGGATGTTTGTTTGTTGGGGTGTACAGTAGAAGAGTGTGTACCTGTGTAAAATCCTGTGTGCTCCCACACCTGTGTGCAAAGGAGCGTGCGCGTGTTCTCGGACGAGCTGCCAGACGGCTGCTATCTTCGTGAGTCAGACGGGCAGGGAAGCTGGCGAGGCACGCCGATCGTTTGAAGTGCCATTCTCTCCCCTAAAGTTCGATCCGCCCCGAGGAAATTTGTCATGTTGTTCCACCTTTCTGATTCTCGTATGGTGGGGGTGAGGTGAAGGGTATTTGTTCATATTTGCTGTCGACGTTTCAATATACACACACACACACACACACACACACACACTAGTGTTTAACAGACCAGTAAAGGTAACAAATAATTTTGTTTGGCCTTGCTGGGCAATCCTTGTATATCTCCTCTTTCTCGCTGTGGTTTGAGACAGAAGTGGGCCAAGCAGTTGTTCTAGCCCAATTCTTGACATGATATACTTCATCATCAATCCACGCACCCCTTGGCTAAACACTGGATTGTTCTGCCTTTTGCCAAATCTCTGATTTTCTTCATCTAAATCTACCTATCATTCATTCTCGCCAGATTCTCATTCCCCTACTTGTGAAACCTTATATCTCTCTTAGCACCTCCTGATCATCTTTTACTCACCTCTACCCTTTCTCCCTCCTGACTGCCCTCCCCCATCCATTTTCTCCCCCTCTATCTAACAATATCTACCCACGGCTTACAGTATGCTGGTGGAAGTGCCTGTCGTTATATTTGAATTGAATACCTTTTCTTCTATTGGTTAATTAAAGCCACTCTCTCTCACATTATTAACATGACTCCTCTGAGATCCATCAAATCCCCTGGCCAGTAAGTAAAAATGAGGCCAATAGGGGAAGATAGGATGAGAATGAAAGAGAAACATAGGTGGCAATAGAGAGACAGAGGAAGAAGGAGAGAGCATATTGTGTAGAGACAGAGAGCCTCAAGAGTGATTCAGCCATTGTTACTCATCCCCTCCTTTTTGCAAGAGGGCTCATGTCATGAGTATTTTAAGTGCTCTCCATTCCGTTGTTCTCCTTTAATCCTGTTAGATAACTCTCTTCCTCCCTCCTCCTTCTGCGCCTTTCTTTCTATTTCTCTTCTTTCCTCCTCCGCTCCCCGCTGCCCACTCAGCAAACGGCGAGTCTTATGCTCTCTGCCACAAAAAAAAAGGCTAGAGTGTGCCTAAACAAGGTAGAAAAAGGAAAAGAGAGAGGAAGTGAGAGCAGGAGGGAGAACGCGGGAGAGAGAAGATGACAAAGATGTGGCGGTACTGGTAGGCGTTGGAGAAATCTGCTGGCTGGTGCTGGCTCATTCGTTATGAGGAGGGATGAGTGTGGACGAGAGCCAAGGCAGTGGCGAGTGAGTTGTGAAGTGGAGCCTGCACGCAGTTTGTAGTTAAGACGCACACAAAAAAGGGAAGGGGATGGCTTTTGTGTTGATTTGAAACTGCATGTGAAACAGAAGGTATTGTAAAACTCAAATTTGAATATCTAAAAAGCTGCCAAACACAGACTGACATCTGAATGTGTGTTAATATTTTGCATTTTAGTCTACAGTCTGTCAGCACACACACACACACACACAACTTACAGGAAGAATGAGTGTTCCGACATAAAAGTGCATTTTGTAACCTCAAAAGAGAGCCTCCTTTACCCATTCTCTGCTTTTTATAGCGTCTGATGATAAGAGGTTGAATCACACTGGATTCACACTTGTATGCCAAACAAAAGCGTGATGCAACGTTTCAAACCTGCCTTGTAACCGCAATGCAAAACCAGCAACCCTCCTTCAACCTCACTTCGACTTCACAAGAAATACATTTCCCACAAATCCCCCTGCCCATCCCCCGTTCCCAGTCCATCATTAACATGAGGACAATTACAAATGAGGGAGTTGTAGAGCAGGAGCCTGGCATTGTAGTTCATTTGCCAAGAAGAGGTGGCCACTTAGTGCAGGTGAGGCGGGGCGGCCACATTCCTGCAGCTCCTTACATTGGGAAAAAATGGGTCACAAGTGTGGAGGAACAATTTGCTAGACCGATAGCACAGACTAGTGGTGCAGGCGTGGAATTGCATGAAAGCAGTTGTGGCAAAGCTTAAGCTTGTTCTGCGGCTTTGAGAGTCTGTTTGAGGAATATTCAGTCAGGCCCAACAGCCTTAATTTCAGCCATCACTGAAAGTGGATAATTCCCTTTGAAGCATGGTCAGTGCATTTACACAGCGCCATCATTACCACTTACTTGAACAGGCCTAACCTTGTCATTCATACGCCGACTACCTGATTTACTTACAGATTCCACCCTTCCTCTCACTGCCAAAGGAATTAATTCAACACAAAGAGGAGGTAGGTTGGGCAGGCACTTGTGCCGAGACGAATTTGCATGACCCAAAAATGCCCTGCCTCTCTTCCGACTCCATAAATCAAAGGGATAGAAAGAATCCCCCGGCACCTCCATTCTTTGTCCTCAAAGGTGATAAATTGATCCCTGGTTGGCTAATAAGCAGAGGCACAGGGCAGCCCAAACTTCCCAAAGATTTATGCGGGGACAAGTGGATTTATAGAGGAGGAAATCTGAGCTATCTGGAGAACAAAATCTATTTACTTCATGCGTCCTCCAAGTACACCTGAGATTTGAGATGGGAACTCCTTAGGGAAACCCGGGGGTGTAAGCGTCAAAGAAGTAATGTATCAGGGCAGCAGAAATAGAGTATCTGTCATGGAGGCGATGGATGTGATGGAATTACCTGGTTTTGATTGATGAACATGTGCTTCCAATTACAAACAATCTCAATCCACGTGAATATGCCCGCTGCTTTTGGATGGGTCACAATTCAATACAATTTTGAGTAGATTTGGTTCCCTGACTATGCCCCTCTTTTATTAAATCCAATCTAATAACAGAGCCGATTGCTGGAAATCAATATGACAGACACTTAGGCATTCTTGGGTTTGTCTTACCAAAATGAAGGGAGGAAAGAATGTGAAAGGCAATCTCACATCTTGCAGCCTTTGCCAAGCATAAGAGAAACCTTTTAAGGCAACTCAACCAGTCATCTTAATGACGTGAGGTGATACGGTGGCAGGAAAAGAGGTCTTTTAAGAACATGATCAATGCTATCATCTTCGCCGACACTGACTGGAAAAAGGGACAGAATATAGTGGCATAGAGTTTCCAAAGAGTGCCAAAGCTACCCTCCTTTCCGTTCTCTTATTCTCTATCTAATTCTCCCACTTTAGCCTTAATGTCTTTTCCCTCTTCCCGTCCTTCCTCGCTGCATCTTCCTGTTTCATACTCACTTACATCATCTCATCTGATCTCTGAGCCTTTACCCTTTTTGTCTCTTCATCCTTCAACGCCTAACCCCTTGCTTTCTTTTTAAACCCTCCTCTCGCTTTCTGTCTACCGCACACTATTTCACCCACTCCCCTCCTTGCACTGACAGCGCGCTTATCCTGTTGTGTTGATGAGATATTTGAGCGATTAACATTATGCATGCTGAGCAGATTATGATAGCCTTTGGGGAGAAGCAGTTTCAGCATGATGGGAAGTTTTCAGCCTGACAGAAAACTCTGCAGACAAGAGGGCTTTGATTGCAGACAAGGGAAAGGTTCCATACCAAGATGAAGTCTGTACTCACCTGTTCTTCACCACCACAGCAGCAGCCTATCACATTCTTCGTTCTAAGAGAAAGATGGACAAGAAAAATCACTTTGCTTCAAAAGTGTCAATCAAGTGTGATTGGCTGTTTATTAAAGGATTAGCAATTTAATTAATGACAGTAGGGATGCCAATGGCCAGTTTTAGGAATAAAGCACAAATAAATTCCCATTTTTCAGTCCAACTGTTCACATAACTCATAAGTAAAAATTGTTGCTTCATGAAGTGATCTTTACTTCTCTCCATTTCTCACTGAGACAGCTCACATGGCCCATCAACATCAGCCTGACTACTGCAAACCTGTGCAAATGTGTCTAAAATATCAAACCTCCTCCACCCAAAGAGAGTCTTTTTTGGGTTGCATGACGCCACTTCTGAACAGATATATGATGTACTATATTACCAATTCCATCTACGTCTGACAGTGACGTTACCCTGTGCCACTGAGGCAGCTGTGGGTACAGAGAGAGAGAGGGGGGGAGCAAAAGGCAGATCACTTCCCAAATGCTCATTTTTAGCTGGCTTGTTTGGGCACAGCGCACCAGAGCTGACGAGCTGAGCACAGAGTTTTTGACACAATGGTGTCAAACTTGGGACTGTGATATTCAGCTCACACAAGTGAATAGCATTGCACCTGCTGGCAGCATGCAGACACAGACACAAACAGACTGTTATTGCGTGGCAATTAGTGTGTTTGAGAGTGTTGCGAATCCTAATGACACATTTGTCTTACATTGTTTCATTAAAGAGGCTTTCAGGGAGATGGCAGATGGAAACGACTGGAACTGCTGAAACAACTTGGGAATGGCAGCGTTATTTAGTTATCAGATTTGGAATGATACAGTTGTGTTGTTTGATTCTGATAAACCATATTACTTCAGTAACTTGTATCTAGAGCTAAGTTGTAATACTTAAAGCAAGTAGGACGGTTGAAGCAGTCTAGATGCTTATCTATACTTAGAAACTGCGTAATGTTGCTGTCTCGAGTTGTTTCTCCTCTTCACTCCTATTCTTAGAAATTATTTAACAGATGGGAGTCTCACTGTTTTCTATGCCATGATGTGTCAGTGTTGAAATTATTTATATTTCTCCTTTTTAATGTTTCAACCTGTTTAACTCAAGTTTGTTGTAAAGCGAATAGATACGCAACCTGTAATCAAGTAAGGAGATTACAGCTGAACGTATGTAGCCTATAGTTTTATGTGAACAATGGGTCTAATCAGCACAGTTTGTGTACTGTAAAAGATGTCTTTGTAGGGATTAATGCATAGCGAATTAGCATCTGTCTCTGCAGTTTCCCTCAGGTGTACAAAGCGCTCTAGCATAATTTTGCTAATTTTTATGGTTATCTTGTTTCCAATCACAGCATGCGGCTCTTTTAAGTGTAAAAGCTTGCCTGAACCCACTGTAAACTACCTGCCCTGCACCAAACTGAAGTCAGACAAAGTTAGCAGCTAACTGCTGAACACAGATTTTCCAGTTGGTGGAGACCAACGTAGAACTGAAAGGGTTGTGAATATTGCACTTACATTTGCCGGGTGGTGAGAAACTCTGAATCAATGCTAATGTTCCCTTGTGTCTGCTGTGTGTGTAGGCTAAATAGTCAACTGATTATCACCTAGCCACAAACTTTATAGGGTAACCACATTTACATTTTTATTTTTTTCTGCTGCTCCCAAGTTAATAAATAATTAAATTAAATAAGTTACATTGAATATAATTGTTTTTTCATCAAGTAGTGGGTTCAGTATAATGTATAGCAATTACACAAGTGACATTGAAGTTAGGTTCTCTTCTGTTACAGAAATACTAGACCACTGAAGTGCTATTCAGCATTGAGTACTGGGCTCTATTTGTAACTGGGCAGTATTTTTCTTGACATTTCTAAAGTTTCGAACTACCACTTTTTGTCACAGGTATGAAGTTGGTTTTACAGTTGTCTTGCAATAAACATTGATTGCACCCTCCATACCACAGTCCATTCCTGTGCTGTTTATAAAAGCCCAATGGCGCCATAATTCCTATGCTTTGTCAGCAGCAAAGTGTGCTGTAAATTACCATCATTTATGATTGGGCATGCACAGCATTCAATCAGAGCACTAAAAAACAAAAACAAATAAGGATTAGATTTTTTTTTTTTAACTGCTCCCACTTGACTGGCGTTTTAGAAGTCGTGAATGGATAAGTAATATCTTCACCTCCACCTCAACATTCTGGTGGTTTTATGAGTCGGGCTGGCGTCTCTGTTGGTTACTGTTCAGGGGAAGGTCATAAACGGGCGATTTATGTCTGAAGTGCAGCCAGGAATGCTGATGCTACTCTCAGAGTACAGAGATACTGTCTTGGTTTGACTCACATTTAATGGAAACTGTATAGTCCACAACTGCGTGTCCTAACTCATGCACTTTACAGTATGTGCTCACTCAGAGAATGAGTTAACATAACGGGAAGAGAGAAGATATATGGAATGGCATAGATGAGAACTTCGCTCCTTGTGACACTAAAAAGCAGGTTTCACCACTTTCAGCATCTTACGTCACATTTCAAGGCTAATGATATAAGGCCTATGTGCACCAAGGATGCCACCAGCGCTAAAGCTAATCGTCATAGTAAGGAATGAGAACACTTTATTTGCTCTCAGTCTTCCAGTGGTGTCTGCACCACTGGAAAAAGCATTAGTAAATACAAACACACGACTTGCAATATAGTCTCAAAATGTGATATGTACGACAGTGTTTATTAACACCAGCTAATACGATGCTACATTTCTGCTACACCACCTACTTTTTTCACAGTAGTTATCTGGACTTTTAAGCCAACATTGTTAAGTTATGGGCATTTTAATTGCCATAGACAGGGTCCATTAGCATGGCTTCTTGGGTGGCCATGGCCATGTTTCTCTAAATCATTAAGCTAATTATACAAGCTAATTAATCAGTATGCTTGGAATGGGCTGCGTGAGCAGACGCTGCTCTTTGTTGGCTTGCATAATGAAAGGAGTCCATTTTTAGATGGGGAAGATGAAGAAAGGGGAGGGAGAAAGAATCTTTGATCTCAAAAGTAAACATATGATTTTTGCATATCAAGTGCTTTGGCAAAGTAGGAAAAAAATGTGGAGTAAGATTACAGATGCAAACAGTCTAAGCTAGATTTACTTTTGTAGTGCTTTGAAGATGCAGGATATTGCATGGGGACAGCAGATAGGAGAGGCAGTGTGTGCCACGGTGTCCAACATCCAATTACCAGTGTCATTGTCATGCAAGGCAAACAGGTCTGCCAATCATCGGCGCGGCTGTGACATGTGAGGGTTGTCAAACAATGTCATCCTTGTGCTCTTCTTCCATTATTGAGACTAGCTTGGTTTTGGAAATGTCTAAGGTAAACCTGGGAGACCGTTAATATTGATGTGTGTGTGTGTTTGTCAAAGCCTGTCTGTGTGTTTTTCAAGAATGAGGAGGGCCTCTGTGCTCCTCGGACATCATCCAGGATTCCCATGCCACCCCATTTCTTTCCAGTCGTAAATCTGATCCCAGCAGTTGAAAAAAAAAAGATTTTAAGATCCCATGTATGTGCACTGAAAGGGTATTACCGGGCGTGTATTATGTATCTGTAGGTGTGTACGTTAGGCAGAAATTCATGCTTTCTTGCACACAACTGAGTGTGTATGACAGTGAGTCACTGTCAGAAATTATTACTTACAAGCAGACATAACCAAACATCCTGCTATCCTGTCTTCAGCATGTGGTGGAGACACTGTCAGCGTTCATGCAGGAGTCTATTTTTAGCAGCTCCCATTATGCACAACAGAAAATCACCTCCTCAAAGTACATGAAGCATGTTTACAAAACTCAATGAGACTGTGCTGATAACACAGCTATGCATAGTGGCTACATTGTGTTGTGGTTTATGCTCATCTCCATACATGTCAGTATGTGATGTATGCAAACTTACAGTACAAGCGCAGTATTGTACAGTGATCTGAAGTGTTGTGAATGGACAATGACACAATACACTAACACATGACACTTCCTGTCTTCTCTATCTGTTTCCCTCCAGGGAGATTCCGAGGAGTTCTCTTCTTTCATCACTCTGGTCCGGGGCAGCAATCGCAATTGGCTATTCCAAACTGGTAAGATCCACATTTTCTAATCCAGCAAAGAAAGCCTTCCTTGAAATTGTATTATTTAATAAAGGCACTCCATCTATGACAATCAGCGGTGGCCAAAATCCTGTTCAAATGTCAATGCACCCACAAAAATCAACAAGATAATAATGTCAGCCCAAACAAATCAAATCAAGGGTCAAACAGATAAATGCTGTTAGAATGAATGAATGCACGGAAAGAGTACATGTCTGCACATGATCTATTGTTCAGTCAGTGGTTTCTTGACTGCCTGACTTTTATTATTTGATGTGAAATAATACCCGAGCTTGGCAAACAAGTTAAGTTTGATTTCCTCTTTTTCCAATCCAGGCTGGATGTCTTACAAATTGTAGAACATTAAATGCCCTTTTTACTAGCTGTTTTTCCACTGGCTGCAGTATTAATACAGTCGATTGTCCTGCTGTAATCACATTTCATAAATCTGACCAGAATTTATCTCATAGACAGTTAGAGATCAGTACCGGTGATGCTGCTGTTTGACTACTGTACCGGACTTGTGCAGTATAGCACAATGACAAACATACAATTAAATTAGATTCAACTTTATTGTCATTATGCAGGAGACGGGTGCAGAGTTAACATAAAGCATGATAATGGTGCCCTCTGGAGTACAGGAATCTCTACTGCTGCTTCTGCTCTACTGTTGTTTTAAGAGATCTGCTTTCACATTAGGACTGTGACGACGACGCACCCATTTGCACTTCTCACAGCGTTTAGATAGAGCACTGACCAGAGCTTTTAGCACACTGTGGAGGCCTAAGTACACATGCAAACACTTAGGGACTACTGCAAAAAGCTTCTTGAGAAGTAAAATCAAAAACACTAGGTTACTCGAATGAAAACACTCTGAATCTCCAGAATCATCTAGCAAAAACATTTTGTCACTAGAATGTGATACCATTTGCCTTCTACTATATTGTTACATATATAGAAGCACTTCACACTGCACTCACATGTTCACCTGACTACAAATGCCCAACTACACTGCAACAAGTCCACATATCTCAAATGAAATTAATTACTTTTCGTACTGGCTTATTGTTACCATCATGGAGCTACCCTCTATCACAGTGCTGTTTTTCAGATCAATGAGTAGTGCTGTCGTTTCCCCCAAAGGACTTGCTGGTGCAGCTGTAATTGGAGCATTTGTGTTGCCTGTGAGTTAATGTTCCCCTGACAGAGGCCAGCGTACACCAGAACATTCCTCCACATAGCCATAGGATTTCCAACGAGGGAAGTTTTGCTTTGTGCTATTTTGAGATCAAATTAAGGCAGAGGCGTTCGAACCCAGCAGCCTCAAATATATTCCCAAGTGTGTCACATAGGTGAGTAGAAAACGCTGCGAGGCTATGATGCTTTTCACTCAGAGCACTGCACACATATGATGCCCTCTGTCCCTCGTGGCAATTACCGTGAACATTTGCGAATATTTGTTGGAGGCTCAGGTGGCAAAGTGATTTAAATTAAAGATGACAGCGACAAATGTAGCTTCGGTGGAAAGGCAGGCCAAAAACAGTTAAGTACAGACAAGTGAGTTAGACTAACTTTGTGCCTGAAGGATTGTAAATGACAGCGGCAAAATTGTCACTATCGCACAGACTGTTGGAGGCCATTTGAATGCTCTGTTCAAGAACCATTAAGGCATTAAATTTGAATTGAATCTGCCGTTTCTCAGCGGAGAGAAAGTGTCAAAGACACTTGTTAAAGGATGTTGTGGTGCATTTTACAGAGGACAGTGAGTACGTAGCTGCCCTACACCTGTCAGATGGAGCTGTGTTATATAAAGCAGAATTCGCAGCAGTAGCAGGTGACCTGGTTTAGAATAGCAGTGAGTCCTGCAGCCAAAAAACTTTCCAAAGACTACATTCTAAATGTGCTTACAGTAAACAAGGAGAGTGACCTGTTAACAGTGAAAAATGCTGTCTTTTTACAGCCAAGAGCATTTATAATTGGGAAAAAAGATAAAGTGCCACAAAGCACAGTGCATTAGTGATGTGTTGAATGATGGATCTTAATGTGACGATAGCTTTATGATGTATAAAGTATACTTTTTTTTAATCAAGCCTTAGGTGATACATTTACATTGAGACTCTCTTCTGTCTTCTGGTTAAGGAATAGATGTTGCCAGGTATGAGTTCTCTAGGTGTAAGTTAAGGGTTAAGTATCAAGGATGCATCAATGGGTTAAGAGTATGCCTTCCATTAGGATGTGTGGTACGGCCTGAATGGCTACTGGTCCATCCTGCTACCTGAAAGGGTCAGGGTACCTGATGATTGTGTTTCCATACTTGGTTGATATATTGTGTTATGGCTTGCAAAACGTGTGTGTGTGTGTGTGTGTGTGTGTGTGTGTGTGTGTGTGTGTGTGTGTGTGTGAGATGTGGGCCAGCCCCGGCTGTAGTGATTTATTATACCGCTTGAAGGGACTTGTACTTTCATGAGGTCACATGAGTAACATGGCAGTCAAGCATAGCACACCGTTCTCTTTGGCCCTGCTGGCGAAAGGGAGGCATGCCAAAACAGCTAAAACAGATTCCAGTTTGCACATATTCAGGTACACAGCTAAGTATATATTTATTGTATACACACACACACACACCTACTTACACACACACACAGACGCAAACAAAATCAAATACTGTAATCCAGGCTTAATACTGCTTTATCACCTGCACAGGAGGCAAACGTTATGCAAATGCACATAATCTATTCCAAAGGCACGTCAGATTTAGTCCCGTCTTTAATGTGTCTATTGAGAGGTTAATTCTATGCAAATGCAGCCTCGTGAGTTAAAAAAATGCTGAGGATATTTTTCTAATAACACAAAGGGGACGCCACTGAGATGGAAAGTGGAGTCTTTTAGACTGACCTTGGATGATTATTTTGAGCTAAGGTTTGACCTAAGGGTAGCATCACAGTATTTTTTTTATATTGCAAACACAAATCTGCACGTAAAGTGAAAGAAAAAATTGTTATGGTAATTTGCATGTTCAGATTTACAGTGAATTCATTTGGCTATAGTAGGTATACCTTGCCATCACTGACAAGTCTTTGGAACTACAGTCAGATTAGCCAAATGAAAGAAGAAGTATGAAAATGGACTGAGGCACAAGTGTGCCATCGGTGACTTTTACATTTGACAGCTTTGGTCTTATATTCCTGCTCAGGTGTCCTTTGTCATAGTGTGTGCAATATCAAAAGAGTGGGTACACACAAAAAAAAACAACAACAACAAAAACATGCAAGCTGGTTGCTCAAGAGACACAATGCGCCACAAGAAAAGTAAGAGAACATAGACAAAATGAACATATCAGAACTGACATATTTGTTTTGAGCTTTCTCCCATAAGTATCCTCTTGCCCGCTCGCTGCATCAGTAAATAAATAAGTGCATAGTTGAAAATAGTCCATGAAAACACGCTAATATTAGAAATTCATTTCATCCACTGATTTCTTTTGCTTTCAAATGATGGACTAAGCCTCTCAGGCAGGCGGTGTGTTGATGCTTGTTGATTTTTGGTGCGGTTATCTGCAGAATAGTAGAGGCTCATCTGGTCATATTTCAGCCGTATTCTTAACATATGTATTCAGACCAAGCTTTGGTCCATATATTCTGTCCATTTGTTTGAGATAAAAAAAAAACCTTATCCCACTGATGTTATCTCATCTCCTAGGTGGGGGCAAAGGGGGCATTGATATCGGTGGTGTGTCGGTGAGGTAAAACTGCAGCATCGGGCAGCATGTTGGCACCTGCATGAACCCAACAGAGGAGCCTCATTTCCTGGTGAGTTGAACAAGTTTTCTTTCAAATTCAACAAACCACGCAGTCCCACAGGGAAGCAGTTTTTCTCAGACAAGGTTTTTCCCTATTAAACTTAATATTTTTTGGTAGCTAATTTAGTTATGACTTTATCTTATTCATTCTTGAGGGGGGAAAAAGAGCTTAATTGTAAAATAAGCTACAAAATTTCCTCTTCACTTTAAGCTTTTAATATGAGAAAAGCTACTTTCAGAACAGACTGGAACAGCATTTTCATTAAAAAAAAAAAAAAAACAGTGCAGGAGAGCCTTTTTTAAACCAAATCATCAATCAGTCTTTTTAAATTGAGATGTAGCTTATGATTTTGTGAATGGTATAAAAGTAACATAATGTGAAATGTGTGGATGACAAACATGTATATAACAAAGAGATTGTAAAGATTTCTTCAAATTGCTTTTAAATTTAGCACATGTATTTCCCATTGACCCATCTCTAGGAAGTATAAACCACAATTTAGTTTAAGTTAAAAATTGGATTCATGATGCTGTCAGAACTGAAATTGCAATTTGTAATTTTGAGCTGTTTTTTAGTGTCTTTAAATGTGTCAGTGTAGTCTTTCAATCACTTTTCAATTCATCAATTTAATCAGTTTGACAGGAGGTGGTGGTAAAAATGTATCCAGATTTTGACAGACTTTAATTTTCACTGTTACTTATCTGTAATTCATAGCTGTAAAATATTTAAAGCAATAACAGTGGGGTAATTTTTTAACTCTCCACCTTCAACTCCTATTGGAGGTTTCAAAATAAGCGAAAAGTCTAGAGTTCAAACCTCTTTTGTCTATGTGGGTTTAAAGAGTTTGTCCCTTTTGGGACTGAGACTTGTCTTGTGCAAAAAATAGAATTCCTGTTCCTGAAATTAAAGAATTATGAGACTCTCCGGGACAAACAGCTACTTGTGGTGTAAAATGAGACAAAAATACAAATAAAGATGTCACACTGTTTGAAGCTCATGACAAAACAGTACAAAGTTGTGTGTCATCATCGGAGTTGGTAAAGTCAGTGTTCTCAGTGAGTTTTAAGGAGTGCAGAAATACAAGGGGGAGGCCTAACAGAAAATCCCTGTTGACTACCACATTTAATATTAAGTCTGTCCTCAAAATGACACCCACTTACCCACCTTCATCTTCCATTGCTTGTATTACAGAGAGATGCCTGCGAATTCATAATTGGTTGGGATTCACAGACAAATTTTAATATTGGTATATGGATATTGGTAGATATTCATCAATTTATGCAAAAATCCAAATATAATGTGTTCATAGCATTTTGAATCTGCGTGTCACTGAATGGCTCGCGCTATCATTTGCAAGCAGTGTTGGGCAGTAATGCATTACTGTAATAACATTATTTCCCCAGTAACTAAGTAAAGTAATGGATTACCTTTCCATTTCCGTTACTAATCCAAGTAACCAAACTTTGTGCGACCAGCAAAAAGCTTTCAACCAAGAACAATTCTCCATCTAATTTATTGAAGCATCTGCTGAAGCAGCACAGCAACATGAAACTTCTAGAAAGAAACTGGCTGCTTTTGCCTGTGATGCATGAACTAGTCAGGAGAGAGTGGCGTGCAACGTAACAACAACGTTTAAAAGAAAAGAAAACTGAATAATAGGCTACTGCTGTTATAAATACATATGCAGAAAAATGTAGTCTAGTTCAAAAGTTGGGATTTACTTGCTTTGTTATACTTTCTTAAGAAACTCTAGGCAATATGTTTTGTAAAAATTACACTCCTCGCTGCTGTTGTTGATGAAGATGATAAAGTTGAGAGAGACTGCTTTGTTTTGTTTTTTTTAAGTAACATGTAAAGCAATATTATTACTTTTTTAAGAAGTAATAAGTAACTAGTAATATTTTGCAATTTCTGAGTACAACCCTGTTCACAAGAATGTGTTGAATGAACCCAGAAACTCTTATTGTCTTTCATGTGTCCATTAACACTCCTCCACTTTGGAAAAAAATATTTTTTGAACCATAATTTGAAGCATTTGTATTTCATGTGAGGCCTCCCTGAGGAACGAGGAAAAAAATTTGTAATGAAAGAACACGAACAAAGAAGGATATAGGAGGGAAAAAAGGAACTGGAAACAAAGAGAAAGACAGGGCTAATCAAGAACAAAACAGAAATAAACTCTACTGAGAGTTCAGACTGGATTAGGACAGCGTACTGTGGAATAGAGTAAGAGTGAATTTCAGGACAGTCTCATACAGGGACGCGGGACACATAACACATAACAAGTTAATGTTCATCTTTGAGTAAATAATCACTAAAAAGTATAAAAAGTTCAAATCATACAATTATCATTTCTATAATGTTGTTCTACTGCCAGATGGATATAACAGATAGTTAAAAATATATATATGGGATTAGAGTAAGGCATTAAAAACAATCTAAAATATATAAAGTTAAAAAACAGGCATTGGCTTTGGAGCCACATGCATCATTCTTAACAGACAGAATGTGATCATGTGAGAAATATAAAAAAATTTAATTGTTTGCCAGATTTAACTATGGTCTGAAATACTAAAACCTGTTCTCAGAAGAGAAAATCCCTGCCCTGGGCCTGTGCAATGATGTAGCTGAGAAAATACATTCAGCGGGGTATAAATATTGCACAGTGAGTACACGGAGGGCTTTTTGGCCAATGAATTATTACAAAGCCCAGTGGCTTTATGCCAGCCTCAGAGTATATCTCGCTCAGCTTCACCCTGCAATAAGCTGTGGCAGGGGAATTGTGGTTATAGGCACGCCACAAATAACTACCAACGATACCAGGAGTCCATCACGCTCATCCCACATGTTGTGTGCTTACACTTGAGTGCCGGTTAGCAAAAAGAAAAAACACACACAGCGCAGGAGTAAGAATTGCCCTCTTAACTAGTCTACTACAGTATATACAGTCTAGAAACCATTATGCACATATATTTTACATTTCCCCCACTAACACATGCAGTATAGTGTGTGGAAGTGCTGTCAGGACGTAGGACTGAGAAGGAAAATGTTTACCCGAGTATTCACCTCCATGATGCTTTGATAGATGGTTTATCCCCCAACAGAGTAAACCGTGCCAACTCCTCGCGCTCTCCCTCAGAAGAGCAAATCTGGATGAATGATGATGAGCCTGTTCGCTCAACATCAGGAGAACAAGCTTGTGAAATGAGTCCATCTTCTGCCGTTTCTCTGCTAAATCACCTTTAATTCACACAAGATAATCATGTAAGTCAGCGGAGCATGAAGTTAATGGTTCATACATCTGATTGTACCAATACAATTAGAATAAAAGTAGATCAAAATAAGCATCTAAATGGGAAAGAGCGTTTGCTCGGCGTACTGCATTGTCGAACCCAAGAAATGTCGGGGCAGGTTGAGTCTTTTGGTGATTAGCAAAAAAAAAAAGCATAATCCCCAGACTGCTGACATATTTCTTTTGAAAAGCGCCCGTCTGAAAAAGACAGATATTCTCTGGAAAATGGATCAAATCTGCTTTATGTCAGATAGCAGCTAGAGGTTTCCCTGGGTGAATCTCTACTAGACCACAAACAGACGGGATTAGAGATTGAAGTACTGGCTATAGTAGATCAGAAAAATAAAAGGAGGACAATAATAAATGATAACCCCTATATTACTTACTTAAATACAGTACAGACTCAGCAGGGGTGTGTAGAGACTGAGTTGCAGCAAGTACACATTTCTAATCTTCCCTAATTTGTAGTTATACAAAGTAATAAAAGTGCTTATTCTTTAACATTACATTGCTATTGCGAGGAAAAGCACATTTCCTCCGCAAGGAGGAATCATTTTGCAGCAGAGCCAAGCTACGTGGTGTGTTTAATGAAATGCACGCATTTATCTCAAGGCACTATGAATGAGGTATTAACTTTTGGTACATATTTCATGGCCGTTAACTGCACACCGGCTGCTCATTAGTCACGTGACAGGTAATGGCTCCAGTGCACTATAAGATCTCACTCTTAAGCACAGAAGTACAAGCACGTGCGAACGCAGGCATACAGAGAAATAAATACAAAAACACAAATGGAACAAAAATTGCTTAATGCTTATAGATATTGTTAGTTACAGAGTTCCTTATTCCGTATCATAGTGCAGACATGTGTGGTTAATGTCCACATGGCAAAAGCAAGTGTTATGATCCATTCAGTTAAAACCTCTGCATCATTAATCCGATTACAATCCCCAAAAGGAATCAAGGAGATATGTTAATACGCATCTCTTTTAGAATCACACTTTTAGGGGAATGCTATTTTAGCAGTTTGAACTATGACTTGGAATCATCAAATTTATATACTTTAAACCTTTTTCAGTCAAAAGGTGTTGTTATGCCAACCTGTGTCCAGCGTGATACAACCACAAGATGGTGCTGTGCATCACCAGTTGCCCTCCGAGACTAAACTAAGGCACGTCCAGGGCAGTGCGGGTTTACCTCCCATCATTGAAGTGATCGGCGTCCATTCTCTTTGATTTGCTATAACCATGGATTTACATGCAAACATCAAATCAATACTGAGAGTCTTAATGGTCTCAATGGCTTCTGGTTTATTTTTTACACCACCTTAAACGGACTTTCTTAGACTTCTTGAAAAGACATATACACCCTAATTAGGTGGTATGCAAATTGAGCTTATTGCATGTTTATTGATAAGGTAGATTTTTAATTATTACAAATTTCCTTTACATGTCTACTGAGAAAAGATAAATAGACATTTGAATGTCTCCATCAGAGACACCCAACCCGTCTTCTAAAGAATATGCTGAGAAAGGAGAACTGCTTTCTGTCTGTAATCTGTATCTGTCTGTATCTCCAAATGCGGGCATACAGTTGGCTTATTTACCATAAATGACAATCGTTGATGGTAAATACATGTATGTATTTACTGTATGCAAGAGGAGGCACGGTGATAAGAGTATGTATTGAAATTATAGGAAAATCCAGTAGATGGCAGTCTGTCAATACAGAATCCTTCCACCTACATCCTCCTCACCCCCACAGCTCCTCTAGTAGGTGTGCCTCTCCTCATCAGGAGAGGTCCCTTATTTGCAATGTGCACCCTGTGCAGTATGACAGGTGAGCGCAAAGTGACGGCGGAAATCAACTTTTATTGCTGCCCTAAGAAGTACACAAGCTATTTGGATGTGGAATTTTTTTGTTAAAAGGAGCACATGGATTAAAGCGTACATGAGAAAGTCACCACTTACACACACACACATGCACACACACACATCCTCTGCAGTGGTTTTCAGTTCTTCATCTTCTCCCCTTATATCCCTCGCACACCACACCTCACACTTGCACAAAGCCGAATGGCGTCACTACCCACTACATACTCACACACGCACACACGCGCACACACATACACGCGCGCGCACACTCTTCCTCGCCATCTGTCTGTGCAGCGGCCCGTGTCTCTGGCACTGGGAGCAGTTGGGAGCAAGAGAGTGAAAGAGAAAGTGTCTCTTGGCTCTGTAGTCCTGAGTCCTCACTTCCTCTCTTCTCTCTCCTGCTGTGCTGTTGTCTATCAAATGCTCTCATGACATCACGCTGTCCGCCGATGGGCCCTCCCTACTATCGTAACATCCATGCTTGATGCCATTTGGAGAAAAATCAAAATTCTCCCTTGCTGGAACCTTACGAGCAAAAGAGATGGAGAATATGTGCTACCGTGCTTTCAGTGATTTCACTTCAGAGTTATGAGAGCTCATTTCAGCTTAGCTCATTAATTACGGGGCCACACTTTTCCTCGCAAATGTTAAAGACTGCAACTCCAAAAAATAAACATGCTTGATTAGCTTATGTATGAGGCGTTTCAAAATAATACTGCAGATGGCTGAATTACACTCACCATTACTTGAGAGGCAGAAATATAAAGTAAAAGAAAAGTCTATTCATGTGCCCTGTGACGGAGTAATCGCACTGAATCTGGATGTTGCTTTACAGACATCAGCACCTCTCCTGAAGTTGTAAGAGAGCTATATGAATTTCTGTGCAGGCTTCGTGGTTATATTTACACGCATGAAGCGCGCCATTATTGTGCGTGCAAAATTAAATACATATGAACACAGGAATCGTGATATCTGTGAACAACAGAATGAGGAATCTTCAATAATATATAGGAGATTCTCTGTCATCAACACTAGTTTCCCACTGTACAAGTTTTCCTTCTCTTTTCAGTGAATTTTCTTAACCACTGAGCTATACAAAGTGCTTTGTAGGCAGCTTAAGTAATTTGAACAAAAATGCCTTCCCTCTCTCTCATTCTCCTCCATTTAGACAGCGAGCAAAACTGACTTCATACCGGTGCTATATTCAACTGGAGTGATAAGAAATGGCAGCTATCAGCAGGCGGTTTGGAAGCCCGCATATAACTGTTATTGTGTGTGTGTATATAAAAATTGATTTATGTGGCCCATCACTTAGCAGGCGCAATATGTGGATGAATATGGGATAATATAATATTGTAGAATGAGTGAGAGGGTTAAGGAGAGGGCCAGGTGCTGCCTGAAGGTGAAAAAGTATGATTCAAAGTCCAAAAGCATATAATCAGACATAATACTCCATGAAAGACATTATATTTCAATTTCTAAATGATGTGCAACTGTCTACTTACTGCAGATGCAATATAGTTTCATACTAAGCAGCAAGTGGAGGCGGGGACACTATTCCGTTATTACAACAACAACAACAATATTAATAAAACCAACAATAATAATAATAATAATAATTAAAATAATATGGGTTTGGCCTTTCTTTGCCTTTCAAAAAAGGAGGTTTATTCTTTTTGTGACATGCAGTACTGTTCCATGGACATTGCATAGTATTTTTAATTTTCAACTAAATGTAAAGGTGCTTTCTATTTGAAAATTTTAAATATATTACAAGAATAAGGGAGGAGGGGGAGGGGTTAACCATTTTTTAACAACCAAAGTCCTTCTGAGAGTTATTAATATTTTCTTCCCCTACTAACACCCTCCCCCCAGCATGTCAAAATAATACAATAATATTAAATTGGTTCAACTCGTTTCCTAATTAACTAAAACATTTACCTTTTATCCCCCCATTTGTGGAGGTGGGAAGGATTGTTGGTAGATATAATGTTTAATTGCTCATAAGCATAATCCTGCATTTCTCAGAACTAAACCATTGGCCCTATGGGCTACCAGTTGATTATAATGGACAAACAGAGACAGGATTGCTAAACTTGCATGTAGCAAAGCACACATTTAAAACCCATCGCACACACTAAAGCCACCATTTTTTTTTTTTTTTTTTACAATAAATCTTTTAAGGGAAGGCTTCAAAAACAATCATTTTCATACAGTCTCTTACCCAAAAATTTATGAACCTAATCAATGCATGCATTCGTGTATACTACACTGAATCCTAAATTATACATCAGAAGAGTGTTTATACTTAACTGCAAAAATAAAGCTTATATTTAGAAATTTTCGAAACATCTGAGGCCTTTTTTATTTGCAGTCTTGTAAAAGCTACAAGTAGCTGAAAACCTACTTTTCTGTTATGAATATCGGTCTCTCCTCCCCATTAAATGCAGTAGAGAGAAATAGGCTTGGCGGTAGCAAACTGCCTCATGTTTACCTCTTGGCACAGAGCTGGTGCCATGTCCAGACTTGTAAATCAGGCCCATTGAGGTAGCATAATGCTGATGATTATGACAGCCAGTCGCATGGGAGTGATAGAGGGACGTTGAGTTATGGGCTTGGGGAGGATGCCCAGAACTGAAGAGTCTCACAAATGGAGAAGCACTTTCACCATAACACAAGTCCCCAGATGGGGACTAATGCTGCAGTTGGCGGCTGTGCCACCCAAATGAGTGCACATTAGCTGCTCAAAACCCACAGAATAGTGAAGTATGTTTGTTTTTTTTTATTTCACAGCTCTGCCGCTACACTCTATTACTGTTCTATAATATTTTAAAAAACAAACAAACAAACAAACAAACAAAAAAACAACACAGACTGAATAAAGAGCAAGAAACAGCCACGGTATTTTGAAAGTGTTTTGTATTGCACTGACATGCAATGCATCACTTAACTAGATGACTTCAGGATGGGGAATGCATGGCCATCCACTGTATTAATAGCAGAATGTGCTGTTTGCATTCTGCTATATTCATTTTACTCCCATTTGGGGATGAACAATCATTCATTCGCATTGATGGTCAGCCATGATAATATAATCAGGCGTAAAGCCTGACAAGGCTGGCCGGTCCGATAGATCAGAGCTGCTGACAGCAGAGCTATGCACACGTCATAAACCCTCACCTTCCCTGTTTGACCCCACATCAATTTGGCTTTTTCCAATATGAATGCAAATAACAATGCATTTTTTGGTGACATGTTTATGGTTATCTCTGTATCTCCCCTCGCTCCGCCTGCTGCCCCTAAATGTGCTGATGTTACCACGCTAATGGGATTGAAAAGGGTAACCTATTGCTCACTAGTGATCAGCTCGTCAACAGCCCCCCCCCCCAAAAAAAAACGTAAACACAAGCGTCCTTGCTCACACACACACACACACACCTACATGTCCTCCACCCCAGTCACTTGTGTATGCATTGAGCTGATAAGTACTGCGGTTCATTTTCCCCATGGCAAAGCACAGTAAAAAACTGGGGAGTAATAATTGCTTTGGGGAGAGGGGGGGGGGCGAGACGAGGATGGCTAAATATGCTTGATTGCCTCCTAAGCTTCGGTGCTGTGTAATGAAATATGGCTGCTGCAGACGGGCTCCCGTGCAATAGCTTTCTTGTCACTTTCTGCTTGCTTTTTTTTCTCTGTTACCCCTTCCCTCCTCTGTTCTGGCATTTTCGTCTTTGCTCACCCGTTGCCTTTGTTACAGAATGGAGTCCATCAAAGCATTTGTTGCCATTGAACACTTATCTTAGTTATAATGTAATAATTATGGGGGCCAAATCCAGCCTAATTGAGTATTCCTCACCACATCAAAACGGCAGGCGCCCTAATATTCCTCTGTTCTACAATTTAATTTGTGGATTCATTAGCATGAACAGGGTGTATAGGGAGACACCAGATAACAAGGAACTTAGCAAAACACACTGTTGATGAAGTTAGGAACCATTCAAATCCTCACCTTGGTCATTATGTTTCCCTGTCATTTAGGACCCTAAAACTTTAAATATTAAATGATTTTGTTTCCACTATTTGAAGACCTTTTAGTGCAACTAAATGTCGAGTTGCCTTGTTTGCTTTTACATAGAAAATCTGCCAGCTACATTCACACAGAAAATTGACTGAATTACCACGAAAGAGAAGTTTTTGGCTAGAGAGACTACTGTAATCATGACATTCATAATCATCATGGCTAATCATCTCATTCGACTGCCATAAAGCCCTACAATAACGTTTTTAAAGATAATGAGTCAAATTAAAGCTCACCCAGTGTAGCTAAAAAAAATGTTTATCCCCTACTCATTTTTGTTGTAACCACCCAAAGCACATTTATCCCTGTTGGTTAAATAAGTAGCTAATCATTTACAAGAATATTAGTCCACAGGCTTGTATGAGCACAGCAGCATCTGCTAATGCATTTAGCAAGGAAATAGCCTGAGAAAATCTTCCCAGCACATTAAATGCAGGACTTTTTTTTTTTTCTCTCCCCTCTTTTGCTTCCAGAATAACTCACAAGCCTAATTTGTTGTGGTACTTACAGGAAAATGTAATTACACTTTTTTTCATTATAATTCACAAAGCCAATCGATAACTGTGGTTAAGTCATTCTCTACTGCACATGCAATTTTCTATTCCTTTAACTCAAATTTGGTTGGGAAAGAAATATTCTGTGAAAATCTACTGTGTATTTTGTACATAATTTTGCTGAGTAAATTAACTAATTAAATGAACAACATAACAAGAGTTTTTTTATGGCAAATACTGTATGGTTAACTCCATTGGTGCTTTATTTTTAGTAAGCATTCCTTGTTGTTTGTAATAAAAGGCACAGAAAAGCCTGCCTTCGCTCCACACAGACAGGTTGATTAAGCTATTCATCCCTGTCCTGTTCCTCTCTGTCTTTCTCATTTATGCAGTTCTCTTTCCTGAGACGTCAACCACAGGATGAGGCCTGCGGCAGGTAAGAGACTGAAAGGAATAGCTGATGAGTTGAGGACACAACTGATCTGACCTCTGTTTTGCATCATTTCCCATTTGCTCAAATTCCATGCGACACATCAAGGACGCTCACACGCTGTGCCTTTTCTCTATGTTGTCAAATGTATCAGCTATGGGAGCGAGCGGAGTCGTGTGCCCAAATATCCAGCTCTGTTTAAAAGAGGAGCTGCCCATTTTTTTAGTTCAGAGACAGGCCAGAGAATACGTCAAGCGATATCAAATCAAGCGCTAAACTGAATCTCGACTCCAGCTCAATCCCTCCCATCTCCTGACCTGCGATGGGGCCAGGGGAAACAGACTATATCTGGCAACCTAAACCTTTTTTAAAGTGACTGAGAGAGTGAGGGAGACTGACTGGCACTGATGGGACCAGACTAGGACTGTGCGGTGCGATGCTGTGCTGCACTGCGCCCGGGCCTCACAAGCCTGATTGATAGAGTGTGATGAGACTGTCACTGAGCAAGGAGAGCAGCAGAGAGATAGGCTAGATGGAGGGAGGGAAGTGGGCTGACCAGGGTAGAGAGAAATCAATTTGAGAACATGTGAAGGATGAAGTGGGTGAATGAAGCGGCTGGATGGAATGGGGGGGGGGGGGGGGGGGGGGGGGGGGGGGGGGGGGGGGGGGGGGGAATCAAATACTGGAAGGCTCCACTTATATACAAGTTAAGTTCGGAGATTTAGTTGACATATGTTGGGAAAACAGCCTAAAAGTGACAATAGCACTGTGCACATACATTTTTAGAAATTTTGAAATAGTGGTTGCATTTTTTAAAGGGTTGGGTCTAAATAACAAAACAGATTACTTTAAACGATATACTGAAGTTTTGAGATATCCACCTCCTTAATTTCCATCTGTCACAATACAGTGGCTGTGAATGGAATTTTTATTTGAATGGAATTATATTACTTTCAACAGAAACGTAGTCCATATTACAGTTCACAGGGATTATCCAGACTAACAAGGACACATCAATTTAGAATTTTTAAAATGCCACGAGCACTATGAACAGAATCCAATTCACTGCCGTTGTGTTGGTGAAGTTCAGCTAATGTAAAAAGCATTAAATGTATATGCAGACTTGTCTTAGAGAAATAAATAATCAGTGTCTGCAAATTTTCAGACTGTTCATAATAAACGTGAAAGCAAAACACTGACACTGCACTGACAAAGTATTTCATTCGTATTTCAGTGCAATACAATATCCACTTGTACCAACTAAAGCATGATTGACATTTTTATGTTAAGTCGTTCGAAGCACTTGATTAGAGTTAGCTAAAGATCAGCATCTATTGGAAAAGTTGAATGTGACTGAAGAATGACAGGGTTTACTTGACCTTTACCTGAGACCCCAGTCTTTTCCCCATCCTTAACCAAAGTGCATTTGTTGCCTAAACACAACCACATGTGGTACTCAGGGCGGGAACAGTGACCTCCAGTTTCCTGACCCTTATGCATCCACATTCCACCGTGTCCTACATGTGGTACAGTAACACCACACTACCAGTAAACATAAACCAAGCAGCCATTGCCTTTCAAAGAAAGTAAGCGAAACAAATTAGAACTACATAAACTTAATTAAAAAAGACAACGTTGGTATATGAAATATCTAATGTTGGATTTAAAACAAAAATTGGACACATCACATTGTTTTTGTTTTTAATGTTGAACGATTCATCTTAAAGATACACTTTCCACATTTTGTCATGGAAATGGCCCATTATTCAGCTACAGCTTTTTAGTCCTGCATAACTACATATTTCCTATACTGCATGTTGTCCATGTGAATGTCGTAAATAGTTTACTGGCTTGTTTATCAGTCCATCAGCACCTGCTTTGGACACAATATTAGATCTTGTGGACACATGGCATCTTGGCAGTGAATGGAATAAAGGCTGAGCGAAAGCCCTGTTCTGGGAATTCCACAGTTAGTGATTTCAGACTCAATAAAGGCACCATGTTTTACTTTTATCCATGCCTGAGGAAAGAAGGCTGACTCACCAGAACGCCAAAGTTATTATTAGTGCCTCGCATGTGTGGAGAAAAAGCTATGTGTGTGTGAAAGACAGAGAGAGAGGCTGAGGCTCCAGCAGCAGTGGTAAGTGCATGCAGGAGCAGCATGAGGAGCTCTTATCTGCCGCCTGCCAAGCCCTGACCAGGGCTCTGACTCCAGCACGCCCTCCCTCCCTCTGTCCCTCTCTACCGGGGCTTCCCACTAGTCTGCTATAGGCGAGGCGGCCAGGTGAAATGAGCAATTCCCATTCAGGGACAGGAGCCCCGTGCAAACTCGCCCTGTGAAATGGCTGCTCACTTTGGCAGATCAATGTACTCTCTTTCCCTCATGCACTGCGACTGAGTGATAGCCAGGAAGAAAAAGGAAGGGGAGAAATGAGTATGGGTGGAGAGAAGGTAGAGGCGGTTTTGTATGTGTGTTTGTTTGTGTATGCGCGTGCGTGTCTGTGCGGTAGAGAGTGTAGGGTGTTAGCAGGGCATTTAATGATATTTGCCATGGCTGCTCTGAGTGAGTGCTGTTGGAGGAAAATAGGAAACGCTTTGCATAAACTCAAAAGACATGCAATATTGCTGTTGCCTCTTTGGGAATAAAAAGTGGCTTTCCCAGCCCCACCGGATATGAGAATATTCAGCCACTGAACTGGAACTTTTACCAATATGAATGATATTAGTGATAATCATATTAAAATACGTAGTTGTGCCAAAATGTATTCCATATCTCTGCAGTGATGAAACTCATTTGTCAGATATTTATAGCATAGGCACACGTTGGAGAAATACTTTCAAGGGCAAACGTGAGAGACGTGTGCATCATCTGGGCTAATTTTCTACCAGATAATCATACAGACTCAATAACCTGTGGATTTATTTTTTTATACTGTCATGTACTTTGCATTTTGTGTCTTTGTTCTTTGTCATTTTTAATATGACACGTGAATGTAATAAATCAGGATTGTGTGAAGCTGCTGTGCACCTATCCAATGATGTCGAAGGTAAAACAACAGCATACATTTATATTTTTACGTTTATAATTTTGTTCAGTGTATATTCCATACTGGGGAAGACCTATAACTGTCCTCAACTATTCACCTTTTGTCTAGTCAATTTATGTAACAGAGGAGCAAGTCAAACCACTTTCCAGTTTCTACTCTCTATTATTAAAATCATCAAAATTCACACTGTCTGACCACACCGTGCACTTGCACGGACCCTGAATCACGTTTGGCTACTGATGTTTTCAAAATGCACTTTGTTGATTGGTTATTGCTTACATCATTGGTGTGCTAAGTGATTCGTGGTCAAATATATTATTCAAAATCTCAAATCTCGCTCATAAATCTACCATTTGCGTGATCACTGACGATATTTTGCCCATCCGAACAAAGGCATCAGAATAGTTGCACCAAGCATTAGACTTATTAGACTAGATTTAAACTACTGACATATTGCAGTCTTTATTGCTAGTGATTATTGTACTGTATATATGTTTTATGTTTTAGAGCAGTGTAAATTATGCTCAAGCCTTGCAGCAGGGTAGCCTTGGTTACAATATCTGTTCAGACCATCATTACGAAAGACCAAGTCTAATAAAATATGGTTCACAATTTGGCAACTTTAAATGAAACAACTTTACAGGTCTAGTACTTTTGGAGCAGTGGATATTTAGAAGTCTTGTTCGAAAGCTTTGTTGCTACTTAGCAATCTTTCTTTCTTCCTGCATATTCCTTCAGATTACACTCACTTTCAATTCTAATCAATAAATGGTCTTCATTTATGTCAGAGGGACAGAAAACCCCTAAAAAATCCACATTAGTTAATAAACTGAGCATCTGAAGAGCAAATGTTTTAACAGCTTTAATGTTATTATCCTCTCTGACATGTTAAAACTGATCAATAACAATCTGCCCCTCTGTAGTAACCACAGTACAGTATACTGGGTACTTCACTCATACATGTATTTTCTTTCTGTATACGCTGACAACACAGCATCGTTTTCTTACTCAAATGTTTCAATCCTTAACGCTCTTCTATATGCCAGTCTCCAACTAGATTACCAAACCATGAATGTTAAAAAAAAATCTTGATGTAATCTTGACCTTCATCTTACCTCTTATGCCCATTTTCAGAATCTTCCAAAAAAGCCATTAGGGTTCTAGTTTGAACAAGGAAGTAGAGAAGCACTTGACTTGAAGCAAAATTTTTGTCTGCATATGATATAAGAACGAGCCTTTTACAGTCGTGTCATAATTGCGGCTCAATCATTTAGTAGGACACTTACTCCAATGTCGAGATATGAAATACATTTTTACAGTTTTACTATTCAACTTTACAAGCTCGTGAAACATTTTCCAATGAATTTACATGGAAAGCTAACAGACTTATAGATAAGCCCTAAATGAATGACTCATCCTGAAATTTCCATTGCGTTTGACAGGAAATTTAGACTTGGTGATGCTAACCTTATATTGAAGGACATATATTTCATTGACAAATGTGGCAGACAAATTGATTTAACCTTTATTGCTACTGTTCAGAGAGTTCCCTTATTACAAAACTATGGCTACAAGTCAAAATCCTATAAACTATATATTTAGCCATTCTCTTCATTCTTCAGTCAACTTTTCCGTGCCATTTCCAAACTCCTGGTGCTTTCTTTCCACAGTCTCAATCTCTCAACATCAATGAAGCCCAAGTTAAAAATAAAGTCAGACCTATGCAGACATGACAGCAGTAAAGTGCACTTGATTACATGGTTGAAAGGAAGGACAGATAGAAAGAAGAGCACAGGATAAGAAAATAGAAAAAGAACACAGCCTCTCAGCTTTGATCGTTCTGAACATCCTGAAGTTAGAAAGTCCCGTTTGTGTGCAGTCTTGGCAGAGACAGGTGCGGGAGGGTTGGATCTCGGTCATCAGCTGTCAAGGCAGTAATGAACAGTGTTTACAAGTAATACCATGCGCTGCCACATTTCAGGGTGTGAAATGTCAAAGTGTCCATTTTCCCAAAGCTAGTCAGAAGCCAACACTGTCAGGGCTTCGGCTGTAAACAATATGAATAGAGAGGCAAGACAGCAACAAGGAGCTTTCTCCGTTTCGCCCATTACAGTCGGAGTGAGTGGGAAAAGAGTGGTAGAATGTCAAGCCTAGAAAAATAGAGATGCCTGCAACAGAGTGGATTCCATTTGGCAGACACATAATGATAGCTGTTAAACAAAGCTGAGGGAAGGAAAGCAGGAGAGGCTGAGAGAGAAGGAGAGAGGGGCACAAACACACGGAAAGACAGACAGAGGGTACGAGACAGACAGGCAGAGAGACACCTGCTGTTGCATCACCTGCTGTAATAATAGCGTTGACATTCAAATAGAAGGCTCTGACAATAGGAGCGGGCTGAGGCAGCACCCAGTATGCAAATAAAAAGAACACATCAGGAAATATTAGCTAGCGTCAGGACTTTTCATAGCACACATTGAAAACCACTTGACCCTTTCGCATTCCCACAAGTGCTTATGTACTATGCGTGTGTGTGTGTGTGCGTGCAAGCAAGCAGTTGACACATTATATGAGCTGATTTACCACTTAAGTCTATTCATTTCAAACTAACTGTGCCTCTAAGGCAATAAATAGAAATATATTGGTATTGTGTCTTTGTTTACGCTGTATATAAACACAGTTAGAGTACTGAAGTTGCCTTCTAAAGCAATTAGTTCAACCAGTGCTGCGGTGTATAGGGTTTGTTTTTCTTGATTGGCATTCCAATTCCACTCACACTTCCATTCCGTCATCTTCCCCGTCACGATATCTTCAATACGCAGGTTAAACATAATTCAAAAACGGAAAGGATCATTAGTTCGCAAATTCATTCTTGAGTCTCTCTTTCATGCACCCAACATGGCCCCAAAGGGCCTATCAATCAAAATCAGATTCAGCTGATATCACATTCACCATTGCACATATTTTATTCCCTTTCAAGTGCTCAGCAGTCTTTTGTATCAATGTGGACCTATGGTGATTGGGGTAGAAACTTTCCATGTCTGAACTCAGTGGGGTTTGAAGGACTGCAGACATCAGCAGATCCTCGCTGATGCACAGGTCAATACCTATTATAGTAAAAGCAATAGTCAATGTGGTGCTCTCACATTACCGTCTCTAGCTGTGGTTGCTTTTACACTTTCTACAGCCCTTTTATGACAGATCTGATGGTTTGACCACACTGTGACTGTCTTGTCAGATTTTTTTTTCTGCATTGTGAGGGCAAAATAAATAAAATATGGGGTATTGAGAGAAGAGCTTCACATCTGCACTATTCATAGAATAGACTATTATGGCCAGCAGTTCAAAAGTCTACATTGATTGGGTGTTTGCCATCAGTGCTCTTTAATAAAGGCCTGTGCATGAAGCGTAGGCTTGCCATGTCACTACCACTGTTTTACATCACTTACAAAAATTCCCCTTAATCGACTTGACTGTATTTAATAACTAACTGTTCTTGACTTCTTTTGTGCGCTACCCTCAGTCCACCTGCATGATCATCAACAGGCAAAGATATTCAGGCCACCTTTTTCTGCCTCAATCAATCTGCAGTTTATTGCACTTGACGCAATAATTTTCCATTAAATTGCTGCTTTTCTGTGAAATGTTAGCTGTCATGTTTCACACAACTCTCACAATCATCACACATTCAAATGAAATACCATGACATTCTCACTGTTTGCACGGATTTGTGTGGATGGAAATAGACATAATGTATAGATTCATCTTTTTTTTTTCTTTATAAACAGTTATGTTGCAAGTCTGCTTTACTCTAAGACAACTGCAACTGACTTTTGCAAGAATACGACACATAGGCCTCGCGATGGACATATGATATTTCAATGTTTCATTGTGTAGTGTTTGATACTTTTATTATGTTGCAGCTAGGTGAAGTTAGTTCCCATGGGAATGTAGCTTGTTACAGTGTTTCTTATCTGACTGTCCTTGATAGGCGTAATACCCTTAGAGTACAGTGGGTACGGAAAGTATTCAGACCCCTTTAAATTTTTCACTCTTTGTTTCATTGCAGCCATTTTCCAAAAATCAAAAAAGTTCATTTTATTTCTCAGTAATGTACACTCAGCACCCCATCTTGACAGAAAAAAACAGAAATGTAGAAATTTTTGCAAATTTATTAAAAAAGAAAAACTGAAATATCACATGGTCATAAGTATTCAGACCCTTTGCTCAGTATTTAGTAGAAGCACCCTTTTGATCTAATACAGCCATGAGTCGTTTTGGGAAAGATGCAACAAGTTTTTCACATCTGGATTTGGGTATCCTCTGCCATTCCTCCTTGCAGATCCTCTCCAGTTCTGTCAGGTTGGATGGTAAACGTTGCTGGACAGCCATTTTCAGGTCTCTCCAGAGATGCTCAATTGGGTTTAAGTCAGGGCTCTGGCTGGGCCATTCAAGAACAGCCACGGAGTTGTTGT
>NC_060161.1:17538886-17620437 GCF_021292245.1 Micropterus dolomieu | reverse complement strand
CTCTGACATGCACTGTGAGCTGTAAGGTCTTATATAGACAGGTGTGTGGCTTTCCTAATCAAGTCCAATCAGTATAATCAAACACAGCTGGACTCAAATGAAGGTGTAGAACCATCTCAAGGATGATCAGAAGAAATAGACAGCACCTGAGTTAAATATGAGTGTCACGGCAAAGGGTCTGAATACTTATGACCATGTGATATTTCAGTTTTTCTTTTTTAATAAATTTGCAAAAATTTCTACATTTCTGTTTTTTTCTGTCAAGATGGGGTGCTGAGTGTACATTACTGAGAAATAAAATGAACTTTTTTGATTTTTGGAAAATGGCTGCAATGAAACAAAGAGTGAAAAATTTAAAGGGGTCTGAATACTTTCCGTACCCACTGTATAAAGTCACCTGTTTCTTCACTGGCTCTTTGTCTTACATTCTGCAGACTGGTTGCACTCTGTCTGGCCCTTTGCAAAGAATAAAACCCTTAAAGACATCTGGATTGAATTCTTTATTTCAGAAGACTCACTAAAGGACAAATTTCCATTACAGCCTTCAGTTGGATGGCGGTATACAGTAGTTCTGCAATCAGCTGACAACGACCCTACATCACAATGTTGGTTTACATCTGTATCACTAAAAGCAGCTCACGCTCAGCAGATATGTTACAGCCCCGTTTCCCTAGTAATCACAATTCTCCAGCAGATGACACATTGAATGCCATTTTTTAGTGCCAATGGAGGAAACACTGATATTTATATAGTGAGGCAAAAGGTATGGTTAAGCTGGTGTCTGATTTTCATGTTCAATCCACACAGACAACAATTAATATATATATATTTTTTTAACTATGAAGACAATCTTTGGTTTTAGTTGCCTCAATGTAACCATACCTAGTGTGGGAATGTTTTTTTTTAAATGCAAAAAAAACACTGAATCCTGGGTTTAGCAGAATTGTCCAATACCAGATGTCTGCCTGCCGATGCGGTGAGTACATTAATATTGTCATAAAAAATGGCGTAGCAATTATTGCCATTGTGCTTGTCACTTGTTAAATCTTACTCGTACATAGAGGGAAATTATTAAAAAGAACAAGACGGCAAAATGTGAATATCTGAATGTATTCAAAAAAGGGGAAAAAAAGCAAGAAAAGAAATGCTCTGATTTATACAAGGGAGCAGAGGAGCACAGACAAGCTTGAGCGACTTTAAAGTTTTCTATGGGAAATGAGATTTGGAATATGACAGAGATCCTAATATCCTTACATACAGCTTCCCAGCATGTATGCTAATGCCCTGTCCTGACCACTAATACACAACGAGGAAAGTGGGCTAAATAAAATGAAGGAGGAAGCTGTGAAATATAATTCTGAATGCCTATAACGACTACAGTATCAGCCGTCTTGGATCTGTACTTCTTCATTCGGATGTTCTCATTTGTATCCACACCTGTGTCATTCACAGCCTTACGTCTTAACCTAATTTCATGGTCTATGGGTTTGGATGGATGGCTCTGCTGAAACTTGAGGGGAGGAGAGAGAGTACCACACATGTGTGTGTGTGTGTGTGCATCTGTGTGCACTCACACAATAACACAATTGTGGAAGAGCGAATGAGAGAGAGATAAAGAGTGAGAGAGGGGATGCACTGCTACAATAGTATAGAGGATTGTAGTCACGGCCAGATATTAACCTTTTGACCTTGTACTTTTCTGTTAACAAAAATACATTAAGCTCCTCTGGATTGCTGACAGTGAATTGGGTTTTACAGACTTTCACTGAGCGTCAATGAATGATCAGAGGTGAACCCATTTTCAGCTAATGTGCTTCAATTACAGTAAAAGTCTGCTAAAAAACACATAAGTTAAAGTGAGATGATACACTGTGGGAATTTGGTAACAAGCTAATGTTATTGGCATTCATGATCTGAATGTTACATGAACCACGCTCAACTGGGAAAGCTGGACTGTACTGTATTGCGCACAATAATCATAAAATCACAGACAAAATAGACTGTTGATGAGATAACTGATATTTCCGGACTAAGTGTAAGCAATTCCTATTACTACTACTACAAACTGTTCAAAGAGATTTGTACAGCATAATGCGTGAAAACCCCTTTTCTGTCAGTGTAATTGCTCAGAATATTCTTAAGCAAAGTGTCAGCAATGCCCTTTCAGTTTGCCAGAGTATCTTCTGGTGAAGCGGCTTATTTAGCCAAACCAGGCATGACACCAATTATACTGGAGGGAAATCGATTCCAACAAAGCACTCTGCTGGGACAAAACAAAACAAAAAATATCAAAGTGACTGGATGTTTTGCCTGCGACAAGCAGCAAAATCATTTTGTACTTTAAACTTAGTTTTTAAGCCAGTCAAGTAATTCTTGAAGCTATTAAGAGTATTCTCCAGCGTGACATAAATTTGTGGATACAAAGACAGACAGTCAAATAAGCAAGAAAAACAAGCAAAGAAAATATTAAACTGCAATGGCTTCAACAATTTTGATGTAAGACTAAATGTTCTGTTCCACTGAAGTCCAAAAGTCAGAATTCAAGTTGATTGCTTTTCCGCCCGTTAATTGATAAAGTTGGTGAAATTTGATTTAAAGAAACTGTGGTTCAAAATGCAAATTTATGTCCGTTGTCCAAGCTCTGTGTTATTTTCATTCAAGTGTTTTTAGTGTTTTTTAAACTGAGAAATTTCATGATAGAATAAAACACTAATAAAAAGTGATATCAGAATAGAATGAATATGTAGCTGATTTGTAACTTCATCTTACCAATAACGTTTGATTTCCTTGACAGTAATTTTGTAATAGGTAACCTTTGTCTGGCGCCGCTGTATTTTATTATATTTTACTTTGCCTGAGGCATTTTATTCTCTATGTTGTCATTATACATGTGAATTTTGAAGTAATGAAAAGCAAAAGGGGAAAAAATCTGTAAGTCACTGTTTGCACAAAGCTTATTTTAATTACTGTAGTATCTCACTTGTGCTCTGATGGTACAATCCTCAATGAAATGTACAGTACTGTGAAAGATTACATTTATAATGAATATGCTCATTATCCTTTTTTTATATTCAGAACCCCACAATGGTTTCTTATTCTAATGACAACAGCACCACTTTAGTTAAGTTATAATAAGTGCATGTAATTACTGATATTATAATAATGTGTGTGTATAATAGTCCAGTAGTCCATTGTGCTGAACTAAGCTAGAGATCCACAGTATTGTTGTAATCAGCAAACCATAACTTCAACTCATAAACGACCATATACGAAGTGCTAGTGATTGTTCCTGTCCAGTTCAGTTTTAGGCTGTCTGCTGCCTGGTGCCACTCGATGTCAATCTTCATTCCTGTTTTCAGACTCTAGTCTGTCGAAGATAGATCCCTCATATGTCAAAACCACACAGACCATTTCCTGGAGTCCGCTGTGACTGTCAGGCTCCACGAACCATGAAAGCCGCATATGTGATGCCCGAAATTACCTCACTGTAGAACTATCCCTTCAAGAGACTCTAAGACACTTTTAGGCAGTACTTTGCCAATAGTGGGAACTATTTCACATTCTCAGGCAGAAACATAAAATAAATCCATTTTACAGTATGTGGGTAGAAATTGGGTTCAGCCTGAATTATCAGGTTAATGGTGTCCAGGACATTAAGTAGGTTAAATCATAGATTTTGTAACGGAGGATGATGTGTTTCTGGCATTTTAATGAGGCGGCCACAAAATACAAAGTCGAAAACACTGTAAATCTGTGTGAATTTTTGGAATGTGTTCTATGTCAGCACTCAGTCTTGTAATCTGTCTCCTGTCTTAACAAGGGGTGTCTGAGGCAAGAGTGGGGAAGAAACCCAACTCTCTCTGGTACAATTATAGAAGTGCACTGCAGTCACTTAGCCCGCTAATACACGGTGTGATATTAATTACTGTTTGTAAACAATGCACTTTGCAGAGATTATTGCATGCACTCGGCGTCCTCCATTTGTGTTTGGTAATTCTCACAAGTGATTAAGTGGTGAAGCTAGGACAGCTGTTCAAGATGAGTTCATTGGCATGTTTAATTAATTGCACTTGAGATAATTATTCAATCATTACTTTGATTAATTTTCTGCGTCCCAGATAATGCATCAAACGTCTGCTTGATGTCAATAGTTTTGAAAGCGTGAGCAGAACAAGGCTAACCCTTTTTGGACGCTTGGACTAAATTCTGCTTTGTGGAGAAAATGATGCCAATGTCAGCTGGCCATGATAGGAATTCATTATTATGGCTGTATGGTTGATTTAAAGAATGCTAATGTCTCACTTAAGGATGTGCTAACAATGAACACCTGCATGAGCTGCCTTTTTGTGTTTCCAACACATCGACGACACCCTGTCACTGCTCACTTCAACATTATGAGTTGATTCAGTCTGCATTATGTTAGAAACATGCTTATTCTTCACCCCCTCAGATATGCAGGGTAGTGGCAACATCCAGCTGAAGGAAAGCCAGGCAAATCGTTTGTGAGAGATCTTGTCAAACAGATTAATTCCCACCCTGGGCCTCGGGGTTCTGGACCGTTTTTCTGTCATGCTGCTTTGCCAGGCTCCCTCTTGATAATACCCCAAAGATAAAATTAATTGTGCAGGGAGATGTGGTATGGGGAGTATCTAAAAAGGACCTTGAGCAACACATGAAGCTCTCTTTTTCTATCCGCTCCTCTGCATGTAAAAACACAGAAACAATCAAGCCGTCAGAAGCATGACACATTGCACCAACGATCACTTACTTTGTTAGGAAGTTTCTGGAAGTCGGAGTTCTGAGAGAGATGTGAAAGGACAGAATCGACCCTCATGCAATACCCTCGTCTACAAATGTCTATGCTCAAATTACCATCAAAACGGAATCCCTCACTTCATCGGCACTTTACAAAAGGGAGCTGGCACACCAATATTTGCCTGCAACTAGTTGTAGACAAATATTGTCAGTCTAGTTGTACATCTGCAAGTTTAGGAACATGATCTTCTTTTCTTGTTCAGAGTTCAAATGAACTAAAGACGTGACAGCTGTATCAATTCTGGGCTGAAATCAGTGTGCTGAGGTATCTCAGTACAGCAAAAATAAGAGTCTACAGCCATGCTAGTGGCTCTCTGAGGCTGTATATCAGGCAAAGCAGTGCTTTGAGCTAAATACTAGTGTCAGCATGTTAAAATATTCACAATGACAATGATGGGAATGTTTTGCAGGTTTTAGTCATTAACTAAACTATTGAACATATTTAGTTTTTGATCTGATGGTGGCGCTACATGAGAGGTCTGGGGATCACCAAAGTCATTCAATTCAATGAATGTCAAGATTTCGTGGCAATCCATCCAATAGTTGCAAACTGCTAGCGTTAGTTAAAAACCAGTCCTCCTGGAAATACTGCCCGCTTAACTTCCCTATACAGTATAGCAGTCAAATGCAGACACGCTCTTAAGTGAAGCAGAACTTTCCCACAACCTCCTGCCACTGCAAACAGCTCAGAACATTCGCTAATCCCTGCTGTGACAGTGTGCAAGCACACAATGTCTCGGTCTTTCATCACCACTGGCCTTCAAAAGCCACTGAAAGAGCAATTTAACCAAGAAATATTCTATGGAGGGCAAAGCAGAAGAGCAGGTAGATTGTGGCAGCTTTACTTTTGTTTTTCCAACAGCCCCTTGGCACACGAGTTGCCCCCGTCACCTCCACTGGCAGCTGGTGCAAATGAGCCTTTATATGCTGCTGCTAGATACTGTGACACTGAAACAAAAGTGTTGCTTTTAGTACTGTCATGGTCACAACACACCAGCGACTGCTTCAGAAGTGGATAACATTTGCTTAAATCGGGGCTTTGTCAGCTACTGCCTTTTCTGCTGTGGCAAATGCAGACTAGAGTGACTTGGCTGTTGTTGGTTGTTATTTTCATATATGTTTTTTGTAGCATATACTGAGATGTTGGCACTGTCAAGATTCATAGTATGAATAAGAGATGAGATCATTGAATTGTTTGTTGGTACAGAATGCACATTTGGCGAGGGTTCTCTCAAAGTGCAGTGCAACAATGTGTCTGTGTATACAGCAAAAAAGTCCTAGCAAAGAAATTTATGTTTGGCGGTTTCCCTGGATCGGCATTCGGATCTCATTTTAGTGAGCATTTCATACACAATGGTACACAACCCACATAAACACTTACAGTCCTTGAGCAGTCCACATCCAATAGTTTTGAGCTCAAGTTGTCGCTGCTGTCATAGTGTGACATCATCAACTGGGCAGGCAGCGTCCCAGTGGTGTCCTCCTTTGGAGCCCGAGATATCCTTCAGCAGAGCTCATCCTGTGACAGTGCTGTGTCACTCAGGGGCCCAGACAGGCGGTACAGCAAGGATGACAGCCCGGGAATGAGAGCTCAAGAGCAGGTAGAAACTATTGACAGGACCCTGGGGAGCAATTATGAGTGAAGCCCAAGGGCTTGCTCAAAGGAACCAACGGCTTGTTTAAGTCTATCAAAAACACAGCTTAGACCCCTGTTAAGGGATAACAGTTCTTGCTAGTTGGCTAGTCACAAAGGTAAGTCTGATGCTCAACATTTGACAGATTAATCATATAAACCCCACGGCGTTGTCAAACTTAAGAGTTTAGCTTAAAAGTAAATTTAACTATTTGGCTTTTCTGGCAGTAAAATCATGTCAGTCATCATCTGTGAATCTGTGAAAACAGTAAATGTAGTGATGTGATTAACAAGCTGACCTTTTCTGAGCTTTTTCCTTCCTCAGCAGCTGTATACTTAAGCCTGTAAAAATCAGGAACAGGAATAAATTCAATAGCTGCCGTTGACACTCAGGACATCACTCTCCATAAAATACCTGCAAATGATCAAGGCAGACAGATAATGGCTTGGAAGAGGACTCGGCTTGCTGCCCTGTGACAGACATTTCCAATTAAAAAGGGTAAATAACTTGAGATTCATCTATTTCACCCTGTCCCGAGATTTATCAGTCCATCGTGCTTTAAATCTGTTCACCCTTGAAATGGTAATATCACAGATTTGGATTTTCTAGGCGAAGAAAAATGTCATATAGTTCCAATATCCTCACTCCTATTTAAATCTCCCTGCCATGTCTGTATTAGACCTTTCATGAGGCAACCCAAGCATGGGGGGGGGGGGGGGGGGGGGGCTACAGATATCAGTACACCAACATGATATATATATAGTAGCTGGGAGTGAATCTGCAGGACTGCTTGATTTGACTTAGTAGGCTGTTTCATGTGTATTGTGGATCTACATTTGCCCACAGGCAGGAATGGGATCCATTGGGAACCATTTACCACCCACTGTTCCATGTGGGGCACTGGTGGTGTTCTATGCTTTCTCGTCACCTGACCAAATAGCACTGTATCTAACTGCAATGAACTACAACTACATATTATATGAATATGAACATCTAATATTTATGGAATAATGGATTAGACTCCTGTGATTTCAGTCAATGTGTGGATTTTGTGAGGGTTTTTAAACCCGCAGTAGAAATAGTCCAGGTACAATGAAATCACACAACTCTCCTTAAACATGTAAGTACTATAATGCACATATAATTGATATTTCACTTTTTTAATGTAGGTGGAATACTTCATTTCTGTTTGTCAGCTGTAATAGAGTAAAGTACTGTAGTTGTGCTTGCATTACCTGACTGAGATCAGCTGTTTCATTCATGCTTCAAAATCATTGGCTCATTCACAGCTATGTGGCCGTCAGCTGACTAGTATCATCCAATCATATTCATGTAGGTGTACAGCATGGCCATTATAACTTCTCACTATTACTGTGCTGATGCGTTCATGCCAGTGTAGCTTTCTGCCACAGCTGCCACAGCTCCCTCAACCATCCCAACATTTTGAGAGCCACCAAATCTAAATGTGTAATGATTTTCTATAAATTGTTAATTCCTTGGATTGAACTCTGAATAGGAAGTAGTAGTAAAGAAAATTGCTGTAACAGCAAAAAACAATTCATACAGCTGCAGTTTAGTACACAATCCAAACACCCAGAGACTATTATTTTCCCAAGTTAGCCAAAATTGCCTGGTTACCGTGACCTACATCTGGCACAGATGGTTGTCCTATACCCCAAAAATCCAGCCACCTTTTGACCTCTGGTGTCAGAACACAACCAAGGGCGCCAATATTCAGCAGCAGTCAATCCAACTCAGCTGACTACCTGGGCTACTGTAGATTAACATTCTTATATTGCCTTCTTCGATTATCTTCAGCCAACATTAACAGAATGCCGCATCATGATAGTGGGGACCATCCAAGGGAAAATAACTCTCCCTTTTTTGTAAATAAAGTGACATGACTCATTAATGTGATGAATGACCATGCAATTCCCTAGGACCTCAACATCAAGCCCTCTCCCCCAACCCCCTTCAGGCCTCTCGCGTGCCATTCCGGGTGAAAGCCGAACATTTAAACGTGTGGCTGTAAGTGCTGAGGCAAGCAGGTCCGCCGGCCTAATGGTTGCTCTTTTCAGCTGTTGAAGCTCCCAAGGACTCATTTCCCTGTTAACATCAAATCATTAAATTCACCCCGTACTCCGTCACTTAGACTTATAGAAAGAAAGACAATGAGAGAGGGTAAACTTAAGAGAAGGAAGAAAGAAAAGGTCATTGTCAGCTGTAAAGGCTAAATAGGCCACATAATTAGGTTGGAAATAAATGGAATCAAAAGTGTCAGTTCCCTCTGGTCTTAATTCCATCTTGTTGACCACAAATGCAAATCACTAAGTGGAATTTTAATTCATAAAGGAGGGGATCAATAAAATATGATTTGACCTTGTCAAAGCACAGGATATTATTCTGCTGTATTAAAAATGTTATTACATCTACATTACCATCATACCTTGAACATGAATACACATGCAGAAGTAATCTGGAGTTTGTTTATTCTGTAGCTTTTATGACTAAGCAAAGTTCAAATAATGAAATGTGGGTGTAGTTTCAAAAATAAGTTTTATAAAGGCAAACTACCCGCATATGCTGTGGTCCTTTTTAGATGTTCAGTCTCTTTAGTTAAAGGTAACCTTGATGTACACAAATGTGTTCAGCCATTGTGTTATTTCGTGCTACCTCAAGCAAGTACAGTCTTCAGCTGTTTCTCTCAGTACACTAAGTACATTTGGTGTTTGAGGAAACATCTGATGTGTGCCACCTGAGGGTACAAAACAACTGTCCACAATTATCTCCCATCTTTTGCAAAAAAACAAAGTTTAATAATCTCTGATATATGTAATTTAAAATGCTCATCAGTGTGGTGTGCATCAATTCCCAGACAAATCACGTGATTTGCTTTCAGTACTTTCATGCGTGCTTGCGCTTCTGGCTATGCTTTTCTGTTGTGCTAAATGTGCACAGGTCCACATAAATCACTTGATACAGAACATCTAAAAATGGCAGCCCCATTGTATCACTGGGCACACTACATACCACACTGCCTAAGTACTGATTACATGCAATTATGTGCAAACAGAGACTGTTCACACAGTAGAATCCATTATAACCCGGCCACTTTAAAGACACTTACAGAGGTGTTCTACCCTCGCTGCCATTGGGTGACTGGACTTGGTTTCTATGGGAACCAAATTGCAACACAAGCCAGTAAAATGAGGATGCAGCTGCTGCTCACATGATAAGCAGTATGAAGCAAAATGAATGTAAATCTATTAAAACTAATAAAGGTGTACAGAGAGAGGAGCCGAACGATCAGTCATTGAAAGAGCCAGACACTGAAAGAAAGAACAACACGCTTTGTTTTAAAGAACGATAGTTAGTGCACTGTGTCATATCAAGATATGACACAGTGCACTCCAGGGGTGTTTGACTTTCCTACTTGAATTACTTTGACATCTGTAATCATGATGTTCAAGACAAGTAGAAGATAGCAGGTGGGAGCCATCATGTTTGAACTATTCTTAGTTGGGGACAGTATGAAGGTTCAGCTGCACTGTGGGTTTGGAATTGCTAAGATACAGTGCTTCTAAAAAGATTAAATTAATGACTTTATCAGGTTGCCTCTTCTGCATTCAGACTAGGGCTGAACGATTAATCATTTTCAAATCGAAATTGCGATTTGAAAGAACGTTATTAGCTAATTGTGAAGATGGCGATTAAAATGTAGGTCAATGATACAGCACATCTGACCCGTTTTAAACGGTCATGCAGTTAAAGATTCATTCCCTTTGTTGTCCTTTTGTGACACACCCACTCGCCAATCACAAGTGCCATGAGCTCCTGTTACGGTCCTACTCACCATCCAGACGTGTACATTTTACAACAACAAACAAAACTAGAGGATAATGTGGGACTCACACTGAAGTGTTTCAGCAGCGGAGCGTTTAGCTGCCCTACGTCCTTTTCTTGTGCTTCAACTACGGATAGCGTTTCTCTGTGAGCCGGTTTTGTGCTGCTCTCCGCAGGTTACATTTTCAGAATAGGAGCATTTTTGTCTGACTGATTTTGTGACTTTTTGCGATGTTGTTGATTTGTTCGGTTGTTCTTAATTTTTTTACTATGGTTAAGTAGGCTACATAGTTAAATTGCTTATGTTTTTGTCTTTTTTAACTATGTTTATTGTTGACAACCGGGAGTCTCCACAGGGTGTTTTATTTTGAAAATTGTGCCGTGTGTCTGTGTCTGACTTCCTGCCCGGTTCATCTGCTCTGTGCTGCTTGACACGGCTTCCATCAAAAATAGATTGGCAGTGAATACTGAACTTTAGCTAAACTCTAAAAACAAACAAACAATTGATTCGTAATCGCAATATCTGGCAAAAAAATCACAATTAGATTTTTCCCTCAAATCGTTCAGCCCTAATTCAGACCTAACATTCATCGGAAATCAATATTTAAGCCAATCGCTGAAACATAAAGAGCAATTTCTTCTGCCTTTGGACTAAGATTATGTGGATAGCACATGCATTTATTATTAAGCAGCATGTGGTGCATTGCGCACTGCATATAGTAAGTACTAAAGTGTAGAGAAACTTCACTTCTATTTCTTTACTAACAAAATACATGTGATTGTTTTTCATGGAACCTGTGAATGTCTGTGCCTTCATACTCGTCTATTTGTGCATGCGTGCACATGCATCAAGTTTGGGCAATTGTGTGTGTGTATTCTGTAAAGTTGAAAGACGATAAAAGTTGAAGCACCAGTCAGATGCCTCCCTCGAAGGGCTGGCTGTTTTTGGCAAGCGCTCTCCTCACCCGCGTGCATGGAATGAATAGAATAGAAAGCAAATGTGTCCCTCCTTATGGTAGGTCAGACTACAAGGCAGTTCAGTCCACATCCAGGGAGTTTATTACAGGGCTGAATCAAAAACAGAATTTCAACACAGTGGCATATGAAGCTCTTGCCTCAGGGGCCTGATTTCCTCATTCTCTGGTGTTTTAACAATGAGGCTGCACTTGACAGTCCAACTGAGGCAGTCATGTTTAAATGGCCCTTGAGTTCAGCCTGTTTTGTGTAACAGCGTTAAAATCTCCACAAAGGATTTTTGTCAACTTACTGATGGCTCACCCTGCATAGTATACATTATACATTAAAGTCATCCCAAGTTGTGCTTCTTGTATAGTTTTGAAGCTACTGCAGTGTAACTTGAGCACTGAATGGTCAACCTTTACTTGCTAAACCCCACTGTCATACAACTCCATTTAGGGTTTTTTTTTTGTGGAGTTTGTAAAAGTCTACAGTTCAAGAAACCCAAAATTAAACAAGCATTAGAAACATTGAAGGTAAACATTTAAATTTCAACCCATAAACACATTGCGCATTTTTTAAAAGGTACAGTGCCTTACAGTACCAACCCAGCCATCCAATTGTTTTTTTAATGTCAAAGAAAATACAGAGAGAGCAACTGTGTGCTTAACTTTCAGGATGTTCCGTCTGTCTTCCTCTCCATTGTCTTTATTGGCACATTTCTACATTTCTTGGTGCATACCTCCAAAGAATGTTGATCACTGAAATAAAGTGAACCCATCCACAGGACTGCGTATTGCATCACCACATACCATACTGCATGAAATATTAACAAAATGGAGACCCATTTCTAAAAAATATTGCTCCATTGCACTATTAGTGGTAAAACAAACTTTAATGTTGGGGCGCAGTACCATTCTACAAGGTTTAAATTTGTCTGGGGCTCAGCCCTAAGATTAACATTGGAAAAGGAAGCAGAGGGATCAGATTAAGTGCAGCGGACCTTGACACAATCACCGCCCACTGCATCTCCTGATCACCTAGCCAGACCAAATACTACTGCAAGTGGTGGAACTGGCCTAGGAAAACAACCGGGATAAGAGCTAAACTAACCCAGCTATATATCTAGGAGAGCGAGTGAGAGAGATGGGTCGTCTGCCCACATTGATTATGCACTCAGTTAGTATTTTGCTGGTGATAAAGTTAGCGGGCAAGCAAGCTAAGTTTAGCCAGCTACCTGCAAAAGGCAAGCCAGCCAATCTACCAGCCAGATGAGCCCTGGGAGTCTGGATGAAGTAGCTCATCCACTTATCCACTCAATACAGTATTTTGCTATGTTAACTAGTTATCAATTCGTCCATGCTAGCAATCAAGCTAACATTAGCTAACATAAGCCAGCTAGAACCACAATATATTTCTAATGCTTTGTGGTAATGTTAGCTTTTAAGTATGCTGGAATAGCATCAGGAAAATGTGGTAATGATGGAAAAAGTCATCTTCCAACTCTCTTACTTCAGTTTGGCTTTTGTTCCAACTGTATGAAATCAGGCATGCACCTGTATTTATGCCACTACCAAACTGCTGCCACAGACAGGATGATCATCTTAGTGCCTTAGTAATCTGGGACACTATTCCCAATACTTACGTTTGCCAATTTGCTCCCGGGAGCCCATGAGTCCTTGCCTTCATTAAGGGAGTTCCTCATTGATCAATCACTGTCAGAGGAGTTGCTCTGTAATTGCACTGTGGTCTAATCATGACTGACATCCCTCCTCCTGCTCTGTCACAGGTCTCAGGAGAGAGAATGTTCCATGAGTTTCACACCTTCGACCTCAAGGTAGGCTTCAAGGATTTTACTGTGTCTCTGTGGTTTATGTTTAGAGCTATATGGTTTTATAATGGATGTTATAACTCAAATTGGAACATTGGTTGAGGTGAAGAGGACAGGTAAGTTATGACGGGTGATGTGAGATGGATATTTTGAATATAAAAAAAAAAAAGCCCAGATGAAATCACTGCTCTGTCTTTTGTTAACTTTTTTGATAAATTGTAAAAATCTACTTTTTCACATGCAACCAACTATGCAGTTTTAGCAATGGTAGAACTATGAACAATACAAAAAGTTGCACAATACACTCAAACTGCAATTCCAGTTGCAGGGTTGCTGTTCCTGGCTTCCGTTCTAAATATTCATCAATCATGCCACATTTCATTGTGCACTGATTGATATTTGCTGTAGCACTTGCACTCTGTCACATTCAGTGAATAGGCCCTTACATCTGTCAAATGTATTGCAGTGAATGTAAGACAAAACACAAGTCATAACTGCAACAAATTAGCTGCCCGTGACGTCTTTACTGAGGTACAAACAGTATTCTACAAGCAAAACACTTGAATAAAATATGTACAGTTGCCTGTATAGAAAATTACATGTTTTGTTGTATTGTCATTTATGATCGACTTTCTCCTGGTGTTTTGTTGTACATGCAGACAGTATATACACTAAGTTTCCCATCTAATTCCCTAACATCACACACTATGGACAACTAATACATAGCACCAATATACTGTATGTATGAAAAAAACACACCTTTAGACGCAAACATGCAGACACACTATTGTGTCTAAATGTTAGGTTGCCTTGTTTAACACCATTGTTAGCTCTGACAGACAACCTCTGTAGCCCATCCAGTTCAGATGTCAAGCTGATTGTGTTTACTCATTGTTATTGAGACACTGTGGCAAATTGGATCTTTTTTTTCGTAATAATTGAGCATTGTAAGCAAACAATCACAATTTCACCTTACAAAATCCTCTTCTCCATTGCCCTCACCTCAAAAGGTCATGTAGCCTACAAAAAACATCATCTCTTAGATTGTTGATTCATAGATCTCCAAATTTGCAATGAGTCATCTTTGGACATCCACAACTAAACCTTACCGAAAGAGTCTTGGTAATTGTTCTTGTTTGGCTGCTTTTTCAAAACCAACAAACCTAATGACAGAGCAACTATTGAAGCCTAACATTGTGGGTGACAATTCAAAGTGAAAGAAACATTTTAAAATGTCTGTATATCCCCCTGTACACAAAGCCTTCAGTGTGGTGATATATGTCAGTTGTTTTTAGGCAGTTCAAAACAGTAAGTAGCAATTTTGCAATAAAGTGTCAAATATGAAACTAGAGTTACAGCAACATTAATATAATATTATTTATCTAGCCCAATATCACAAATTTGCTTTCATTATATATAATTTGCAATCTACAAAACAGTGTCCGGGTATGTTGCAGACCTGCTCAAGTAACATTCAGGGATGGGCAAGATATATCAAAATGTATTTTTAACATCAGATACCAAATACCCTAAATTAAAGTGTTTCAAAATAAACAACAAAATACAGCAGCCATGCCACGTATCAAAATAAACTACTGTATTTTTGTATTTCAAAAATACTAAAAATACTTTTCAAGCCATGAAATCACTTCGCAAAGCTTCTATCGGCCTATTTGATCTATCCCTTCACCCAAACACTGACTTAGCTGATTAAGTGGACCATGCTTGATAGCTTTTCTCTGCCTAATGAGTCATGTGATTAATCTGAAACAGATCAAAAATTCCCACATCCCTTTGATCACCCAGATGAAGGTAACAAACAGTTTAATGTTTAACTAAGTTTGCAAATAACTCATTATTGTATCCTAATTTAGATTAGCATAGTACCTTGCTTTGAGTAGCTTTTGAGGAATCAATACCAGTAATGGAATTTAACTGCATGTAAGACAGGTAGGTGGCTGCAACGGATCAGTTACAGTTTTCAATCATGACGCTATCATGAAAACTGTGCTACAAACGATAGTGAGTGTTTCAGGAGTGCAGCGTAGGCTACAAGCCAGCGCACTACTAATCAGGTCAAATAGTTGGTTAATGATTTAGCCTAGGCTACTAACCAAGCCGGAAGCTTCCGATTAGAGACTTCAGGCAAATGCGAAATTCCCTAAACCTGCATTCTACTGAACGGCCAGAAGGGGGAGACTCTACTCGTTGCAAAAAAGAAGTCCGGTTACATTAGAAATAATGGTAAAAGCTAGCTAGCTTACTTAGCTAGCTAGCTTTTAGCTTTCTAGCTTTTAGCTCCACAAACGGCCATTAGCTCCACCGCCTCGGCCAAACATGGTCACGACCAGTGCTGCTGGTTGCAAAAACTCAACATGGCAGCGCCTTATTGGCCAAACTCAAGGCTTCATATCAGCAGTCCACAAACCAAAGGGTGACGCCACGATGACTACGTCCACTTCTTATATACAGTCTATACTACTAACACCAAAACTTAACAGGAACTATTAGGAATTGAAGAAATTTATGCTAAAAATCGATGAAAAGCTACACACCTACACATTTCTCACCTAAATCTTCTTCTTTCGGGTCTTGATCAATTTTCTGTTCTAATAAGTCTGGGCAAATTACTGAGTAGGCACCAGTCAGAGGCAGTGTTTTTTTATGTCATCATGCAGACCTCTCACAAAGTATTTAACAGTATTTTACAAAATACAAAACAGTATTTTGATACAAACTATGAAGCCACATCAACCCTATCAAATACAAATTACAAAATCCTATTTCTTATTTTAATACTCATTTTAAATACAATATGGAATTATAAATCCAGGTGTTGGAACACAGTTGTCAGCTTTACCCATGAGATATTACATTTTACTGTCAAAATTTGCCAAACAAATAGTAGATATGTGACCTCTCTTGACTTGTGAAACACAGGGAGCCTGGTGATGATTCAGTGAAGTGTCTGTTCTGACTAGGGGTGTAAAAAATAATTGATTTCTAGATCTACTAAACTTTACACAGGATCAATAAAATCAATGCGCAACTAACGTTAAGGATTTTCACCCACACACTGTGCAGCGCAGTAGCGCTTAGCTAGCGTCCTCTCCTCCTTCTTCAAAGGACAACTATGTGATTGGCAGCAGTAGGTGACGGTGAAAGCGAGGGGAGCAGAGGAAAACATGATCGCTAACAGTTACGTTTCAGTCTGGCAGTAAATGTAGAGTGTAACGTTAGTTCACAGCGTGTCCGTTTATTAAAGTCTGTTGTTATCCAGCTGCTGAAAAAGTGAAGGCAGTTAGCGCTAGCTAACATCTCCTCTTCAGACTGCGGTCTGGAAGCTGAGCAGGATGCTTTTTGGCTGCTAGTTCAAGTCATTCATCCACATATCGAGTACACAATGAACCAAATGCCGTTTCTCAAGGCCCATGGTGCTCAATACAGGATTAGAATAATTAACTTTCAAGACAAGACACAAAAATGTAACTACACTAGACGAGACAAAAAAAGGAACAGATATATTAAGGTGGAGTGAACGTGGTGTGGCTGGAGCATTGTAAAGTGCGTAGTTCAACCCCCATCTGACTCTATACTACTAACAGCAGCCTCATAAATAAAAATTGCAGCAGCAGAGGTCAGTAATAATGCTGTAATAATGTAATAATGCTATGCAATGTTAGTTACATTTATATGAAGTAACATTAAATAGCTGCATTTCATTACTACCTACTTCTTTGGATTGTTGTTAAATACTTTGCTTTAAAAACACCAAGTAGTCACACAGTGAGAAAAATATATCTTTATCCTGTTTGTTTTACAGTCGCATTGTAGCCTCATAATTGTAATGAGGTGCCTTGAAATTCCCACCCTTGAGGTGATGCATCACCATGCATGGAGGAATAGAATCGAAGACCTGATAATGGTAATCGAATCGTGAGACCAGTGAAGATGCACACCCCTAGTTCTGACTCAAAATACTTTTCTCCCTCCTGTCTAGAGTTAAGCAGTTAGAGTTGGAGAATAACAGCTTTGAACAACACTAGTGGCAATACAGTACAAAGCCAGATAGCAAGAGTATGAAATCAAGCCAGTTCATACTTATAAGAAGACTTTATGAGCATTTACTTTGGATATCGTCCATGTGATACAGATAAGCTGCTGCAGTGCTGCACAAAGACAGCCTTTCATTAGCTATAAACTGCACAATGAGGGTGATTTTTTTTTTCCTGAAACTGTACTTTTCTTTTCCAACAATATGACTAAAATGATGATGATCGGCCAGTCATGGGACATAAGCAAATACATCCAAGTGGTGTCTAGTGACACGTGCTTCAGCTGCAGACTGTAATGGAGAATGGCATTAAAATTTGCTGCTCACAGTTAAACAAAATGTGGCAAGTGAGTTTGCAATAAGCTCGTTAACACACAAATCTTTGAGAACGAGTTGGAAAAGATGCAAAATGATGTTTAAAAAGATAAGAGCAATTTTCCGGATTGGAATTGATATCTCTGCCATATTAAACTCACTGGGATGCCAAAGTTCCGAAAACTTAATGGATTTTGTGAAACGATTTCCGATTCCCCTACTTTTGTCACTGGAAGAGTTTTCATGTTGGTTTTACAGCACAGATTAGTCGCAGTCCTCTTGTGATCTTGCACAAGGTTATTCATGCTTACAAACAGTGATTGGACTTAATACATATTAGAACACAGCTTTAAACACATTAATATTTCCTTATTTTTTAAATTGCAGTTAGAAGGGTTGTGTATGTAGGGTTTTACGCATGTATGTACATGACACGACCTGTTATCTCCATGAGATGGCTTGGAAACAATTGCTAACACCCCCCCACACACACACACACACGCAAATGTTTTATCCTGTGCCGTATTTTATGGAAATGCCTTTCGTCGTATATTTTCAGATGTCATTTATATGACAGCTGTAGCACAAGCATCCATAATGTTTTGACTAGGGGGACAATTGTAACACGAATCTCACTCATTGTGAATTCTGCCCACAGAAAGAGAAAGAGAAGGTCAGGAATACTGAACTCTCCCTCCTACAGAACATGATTGTTTTATTAAACTTTGAAAATATGTTGATGATTAATGCCGTGTGGTGCTACATAAACAGGATATTATGAAAATTGCTTTTGCCTGACAAAATAATGCAGCATTTTCAGCTTTTTGGCTCTGGTAAGGGATAATTCTGTGTTATTTTATACATTTTACCAATGACAGGTATAAGGAGTCAAGTTGGAAAACAGCTGTAACTACACACAGTAGCATATTTTGTAGACTTACATAATATAGTAATATATATGGCACACAAAGAATTATGCTGAGGGGGGATTTGTTTTCGTTTTCCATTTTTTAACATCCACACAGCCACAGTTCTGTAACTTCAATTCAACTAAACTAAAAAGTATGGTATTTCTCCACCAGGCTATTAGATTGTAGGCACCTTGGCATTTACTAAGCCTGGTATGTCATTGTCTGCAATACTGTTCAGAACCATGTACTAGGAGGAAAGTTTTAAATTTAAAATGTAATCAGCACAATCACCACAAGCAATCAGTTCCTCTTCATTTCACCTGATCGAGCCCCCCCGCTAAAACGAGTCTGTTAAATAGAGCATCTTATCAGGCCTGGATTAAGTTCTGACTTTGATTAACATCTGTTCTGAGTTTAGAATGTCAAAGTTCAAGTTTGGGGAAAACATAGTTTTTGAAAATGCAAAAGTACCAGGTGTCTTTATCAGGACTTCTGTTTGGAATAAAAAGATTTCACCAATAACTGACAGATGTATCAAATGTATTTGAGCCATAGAATAAGTTTAGTCATACTAAACAGCATAGCAGCATCTAAAGTTTTAAGGAATACATGTTCGACATTTTGTGAAATATACTTTTATTTACAGAGAAATAGATTAGAAGATACATACCACTCTCCTGACTGTACAGTAAATATAAAGCCAGAAGCCAACAGCCAGTTAAATTAGCTTAGCACAAAGATTAGAAACAGGGGCTACTGTTTTGTTACTTCTGTCTGGAAGTAACCAAACCTGCCTACAGGCACCTCTAAATGACAAATATAGACATCCTATCTCATACATCTGCACAAAAACTGAAATGTAACTTTTTATTCAATTAGAATGCAAAGTGAACTACATAAAAAGTCGATGTAAAGATGTTATTCAACTTGGGCAAAGAATTCCGACGTATGCCGAGGCTTTATGAATATATGTCATGAAAGTACAGAGATAATGATAATGGAGAAGGTGGCAGCTGGTCCTGTCCGGATATGAAGTGTGACTCGTAGAGGAACTAGTAGCCAGTTTTTGTTACCTTTCGGACAAAGCCATGCTTGCTGTTTAACCCCTGTTTCTCTTTATGCTAAGCTAAGTGGCTACCAACTCCAACTACATATTTACTATAGAGATGTGAGGGAGGTATCACTCCTCTCTTCTAAAGAATGTTGAACTATTCCTTAAAAATACCCATATACACAAAGATTAAGTTCTTTTGTTGTCAGAAAACTGTAAAGGAAAAAAAGGAAAAACAATGTGCGTGTGTTGCAGTTGTAGAGAGCACACCAACATGACTGGGAACAAATGGCTTCAAGAGACCAACATACTGTGACACAAACTACACACAGGTGCAGTTACAGGTGCCGGTGCCACCTGCACACCTGCCCACTACAGAGACAAGAAGAAGAGTTATACAGAACAGTGGAGGCAGTGACAACCACCCACACCATTTGTTCTGAATAAGGTTTCTGCAGTGTCAGTAGCAAACCTACCATGAAATTAATTCTCGATTTACCAGAGACTTAAATTTGTAAGCAATTTGTAATTTGAGGCCATTAACTCATTCACATTGTTTGTCCACACTGCTTCAATAGGACATGGATTTAATTGTTTATTTTCTGTCCGCAGCAGGAGCTTTGCCATTTTTTCATAGCGTTGTTTGCGGAATGAGTCATAAAGTGCTAAATATTGTTTTTCTATTTTTCTGGGTAATTGTTTTTAGATATACAGTGCTGATACAGCGTGGCGAAGGCAATTAACTATAGGAAGATTCGATGATTTGAATCATTTGCGACAATTTAAAAATATCAAAGTACTGTATTTGCTGTTCCCCTTGTTGAAATCAGTGCTGACTGACCAACTATAAACGCTTTATGAATTTGAATGTCACTACAGCTGAGCTCATTTGGGGAAAGGCAAACCAAGCACATAGAGGCCACATCCAGACATAATAAACTGCTGCCCTGTTCACAGAGGCATGGAGAGGTGAGAACACCTCCCCGGTACATCCTCAGACACATCTGCGTCCATGCCCCTCAAATGATGCTTCTTTTGTGGAGGAAATAGGTCAACCGTGAATACCTGGCCCCTTCCATCTCAAAAAATCCTTTAACACACATAATTTAGAGTAGAACTCGGTGGATTTAAAGAGTGTGAATTCAAAAATTGTGCTTTTATTTGTTTTTCTAAGCAGCTGCTGAGGAGCTGTACATAAGGCATGAATGGGCATGTCATTCTCAGAAATGTAATATTTCCATAAATCTTCCATTTTATAAGCAGCTTCTTAGGAACTGTAAAGGCGTAATAATGTCAACTTGGCCCACATTTAGACACTGCCAACCTGGCCCTCATTTAGACACTGAATCATTCAGATTGCACCACTGTGATTGCTTAATTAAATGCCCGGCTGTGTAATGACTTTGCTTGAAAGGGAATTAAATGTCTAAATGCTGCGGAATCTGTGTAGAGCTTAACAGAAATCAATGGCACATTGGTGCTGGAACCTAAGGTGTTTTCCGACTTGTTTAGGGTGAACGCTTTGTATTGATGCCGTCCCTCAGTCAGTGAGTGAAAAGCTCATTCCTCTTGGTCCAACGCATTGATTGGTGGCATGCAAACAATGTGCTTACTTTGTGCTTTCGGGAACAGTCTAAGAAGGTAGTTTACAATGCCTTACAAGTCAGCAGTGTGTGTGTAAAGCTGCATTTGTATTTAAAGAGGTTAAACTGCTAATGACATCATCTATTCTAAGTGACTGCAAAAACAACGAGGACATGGTCAAAACAAATTCCCATCAAAAAGAAAGGAAAGTCTTCCTTGCCTCCAATTTGGAAAATTCTTTAGCTACACTGGCAGCGTGGCTCTGGCAATGTTTGTCTGCTGGTCCCACGCTTTGGTCTGGACTAAAATATATTTAGCATCCATATACTGGATGGTTTTGTTACCTTTTTGAAATAAAGGAGCAATAAAAAGCATCCTGACTGGAAACATTGTAAACTGGCATGGGATGTGCATGGCCCAGGACAGGAGTCCTCTGCAGCAGGTGATTAATACCGCACAAAAGATCATTTGTACCCATCTACAAAGGATCTGCGATATCAGTGAGGTGAGGAGCCTGCGCAGAGCCCAAAGAATACTAAAATACTGTACCCACCCAGCCACAGCCTGTTCACCCTGCTGCCTTCTGGCAAGAGAAAAAGAAATATCCACTGACGTACCACCAGACTTCAGAGCCAATTATTTCCCCAGGCTGTGAGATTCCTCAATTCATCCTCAGGACCATGTAAAATAATGTTTTTATGACTTGTTACTTACCCATCTATTATTATATATATATTTATTTATTTATCTATCTATCTTTTACCACCTGTGTTATAAAATGAACTAAAAATATGAAAAAAATCTACCTTTTAACATTATACCTGCAAACATTAGCATGTTAGCATTGTCACTGTGACCATGTTAACATGTTGGTGTTAGCTCAACGCGCTGCTGTGCCTAAGTGAAGCCTTACAGAGCTGCTAGCATGGCTTTAAACTCTGGGTAATGTCTTGTTACCAATTTACTACACATTCTCATTATAGATCCAGCTCCAATTATCCTCTTTTATGTGTTTATGTTATTAAGTATTACATTTCGTAACTGGTTTGTGTTTACAACGGGTATCACTCCTTGTCGGCCAAATAAATTTTCTCAAAATAACTTTCAGAATCCAAAATGATCAGTCTTCCAAATACTTTCAGTGTTTTACTATGAACGCCTAAAGGCAAACATTAAAACCAAACCCACATGGAAACAGTTCTTGAAAGGAGAGCAGCCAACTAATCTCACAAACATTTAATTGAACCAAAGACCTTTAGAAACCGCCAAAGCTGGGAAGGGCATACAACTCCTAAAATGACAACCGATTATCAAACTGCCTCTGGCTCGAGACACTGTAATCCCCCAGATGTTTGCAGTCTATGAGAGTCTGAATTAGGTCTCTCAAACAATGTCAGCTTGTCTGCATCCGTAAACCCTCAGCATTTAAGTCACAAAATTAAGTTGACCCCGTCAGAAAGCTTAAGGACGTGTAACAAAGCCTGCGGCAGTCTTATTACTTCATCTGCTTTCGTCTCATCTTCTCTGTGTAATAAGTTCCCACTCCAGCAAGACCACTGGGGCTAATAAGGGTTTTATCTGCTTTTGATATTAGATATTAACACCTCATCAAAGTTAAGCCAGCGGTAGGCTCTCGTCCTCCCTCCAAATTTACATTAGCCTAACAATGTCTCAGAAAGAAATCTTATCAAATTCAAATTAAGGGCGCGTTGAATAGCCAGAAGGACACTGCTACCCATCACTCAAGGAACATGTAATTTGGCTCTGCTGCAAAGAATACAAGCCTGCTTTATAAATCACTGAGATCATAGTTTTCATGCAATAACGTTAATACTTAAAATCTGCTCCTCATAATCCTGAGTCAAAACAGAGCACATTTGTAGCATGTGAATGATGAATGTTTAGCTGCTGGGGATGAAAATAGGTCTGAGTGACACAATTTAGGATTTGCTATTTTGAAAACTCTATAAATAGCGACTCTGGTCTGCCTGTCTTTGTGATCTTTACCTGAGGGGAAACAGATTTAAGGCATGTGTTGTTTTCATCAATGCAGGTTGTAACCCTGTGCTTAGCTGCACATCAGTTCTCATATTAAACACTAATCCCGAATGTTTCAGAATTAACTATGAGAAGAAGACAATGTATAGCTTGCGTAGCTCAAAAAACAACACACCAATGTTGTTGTAAGTGTCTCGCTTAGTTAGGAAGTCTTATTTCTTCGAAAAATTCTCAAGGTAAATCCTGTATCTGGAGCGAGAGTGCAAAGGTTTCAGACTTCTTATCATCCCTTGTGGCATCCTTTGTCAGGCTGTATGAAAAAAATGAAATATTAACTGGAAAATATAGCTTGGAGAGATAGAAAATAAATTACTTCAGTGTGGCAGGGAAAAGAAGATTGTGAGATTTATCACGTCAAGATGGAAATGCCTGCTAAGTCTGTGTGCCCCTACCTTGAAAAATTAAAGAGAAATCAAATGCCTTGGAGTACACAGCGATTGTGATGTAAAGGTGCGTGTGTGTGTGTGTGTGTGTGTGTGTGTGCCTGCATACTTGTTTTCTCAGTAATTTATTGTTGAAATGTTATTGTCCAATATCAGCTATTTCATTTCTGGAGTGATATGTGCCAAAAGACAGAAGTATGACTGCAATGCTTATGTATAGACACAACATTATACCTTTGTGCAAACGGGGCTCTGATTGTATGCATTTTAATTCTTGTAGAGAATTTGACTTCAGCACACAGTCTACCATTAGCGAAGCCAAACTTTCTTTCAAAACTCAACAGATTTCCTGTGAAACAGCTTGACTGGCAAAATCTATAATAGTACAGATAAGTGAACATGTTAGCTAGATAAAGGTTAAACTATGGGGATATGTTCTCCATCCATCTAAAGCCAATTTTACTCATTCAGTTCAAGCAATAGCGGGTGGGGAAGGGAAAAAAACTGGCAAGTCAATATTGATTGATCTAGAGCCTTAGCAATTACCTCCATGTGCAGAAGACCATGTTAAGGTCAGTATTATCTTAGCTCATTTTATGGGTCAGCGCTCTGGCTTTAGCTGAAATAAATTAATGGGGTAAACACTTTAGCTCACCTTGATGAAATTTACAGCAAGTGTAAAAGCTTTGCATAGGTGGAGGGTACAGTGAGTTGAGTGACCCTTGATATTTTGCCGAACCTTTATGAACGTAGCTGGTAAAATGCTGTCTATATATGGCATTGAATCCCCTGCAAACAGAACAAGCATATTAAATCAATGCATTTTATAGACTTAGGCTTGTTTTGCTTTTACTGTTTGAACCATGACATAGTTTTTAAAAAAGTTAAATAATAGCCACAGTTGTGAGGATATTATTTACTGGTGAAACAATGGGGGAAAAATGGTTTAAATGTTTTATTATTACTACTGTATATGTTTCTGCTTCTAGCACCTGTCAAATGCAATAATCCTTATATACACAAATGCTATTATTATTATGAAACTGTGCACTTCACATGTGCAGCAGTGTGCCCCCAAGGCTGCTATCATCATTTCAAACTAAGCTAACAGCATAAAGCAACCTACTGTAAAGAACAACTATAGCATACTCTATGCGATAATAATAGCAGAGTCCTCAACTTTTGCATGTTATTTCTTGACACCTGTATGTATTTCACTAGAGGGAACAGGGGGATTGTTATTAGTCACCCAAAACATTTCATCAGTGCTCAGTGTATTGGCATTCTTCTGTGGCCTTCGGGCTGACTCACAAACAGCTGTGTTATGTCTTTAAGTCCACAATGAATTCAATTTCCAATGCAGTGATCTCCTTAATGAAAAGTCAATGTCCCTCACTCATTGGCCAGCTCCCACAGGGACAAGTCAGAAAGATGAATTTATCTGCAGGCCGGAGACTGCACCCTAGGGGACACCACCCTTTATGATCAAACAGAAAGCTACAGAGTGTGTCCAACCAGTCCTCCATTATTACCCAGCTTGTGCTCTTAATGTGAGCCGACGGAGGAGGGATGACAGTATTGATCTAATGAAAGTGCTATTTATATTCTCACAAATCCTCTCACCAGTGATTACAAAAGCACTCCACTACTGCGGCCAGCCCGTTCTCCCAATTTGTTAAGTGTACAGGGTGATTTTTATTTTTTTACCTCATACACACGCAGTGTTATATTACCATGCTTATTTCTGCAGAGGGTTCAGCAATTCCTACCAGACTTTATGTAAACTGCGACAAAACATGCCCTCATCACAGCACAGTCATCACAGTGACAAATTAACAACTTGCTGGACTAATATCTAAACCCAATTTTACTCAATACTTAAAACATCACGTTTGGCATGTACCTCAGGTTTTTTTTGTATAATTTCAGTGTAAGTTCTGCATTGCTGGGCTGCATCCATGTCAACAGTTCAGAGGTTTTTGATTATTAATAAACACCATGTCTTGTCAGCAGCTCACCCTGTGATAAGGGCGACGTGATGTTGTTGTCCCGGCATATGGTTAACAGTGCTATAGATAAGCTTTAATCCTCACCAGGCTCGATGTAATGCATAGCAAAAGTGATGGGAGCACAGAACATACACATGTGTAAATGCCAGCTCGGGGGACAAAATAGCGCTGTGCTGAAATGGCACACAGCAGAGAGAAGAACATGCAGTAGGGTTGCTATCAAACGCAGATGCGATTTATGCTCATCACATTCATTATTCCATAGGTGCAGCTCTTGTGTAGCATTCACTCACATTATCCACAACAGGAAATCATCTGTAGTTTAACATGTGTGAACATTCATTTTACCCGTGGCTACGCACTCATGAATAAAACACTGAAATATGGATAATTATTGACCTCATCTTTTTAATCGTAGACGTCCAACCAGCAGAAAATGTGTCCATGTGAACACCGCAGATGACTCCATACTGTGCATTCTCATTAAAGGTTTGAGAATGATGGATGATTTTAAAAAAAGAATAAATATCTTAGAAAGGAGTTATAAATTCTGACAAGTTTGAGGCCAAAATGTACATGTTTATATCAATCTGATCTTTAAAAAGGGTAACATTACTCCAAGGCAGCAACTGCATATAGTTTTATTCTGTAAGCATTATTTTTGTACACTCTGGATTTCTGATTAACTCTGTTGTTAAATGTTATTTAGATCATCTAATTATAATCAGTGAGCATCAATTAAATCAGTTAATTTGTGTGGTAATATGTTATTGGTGTGTATTGAAAACATCAATATATCAAGCTTTACTTATGGACTATAATTTTTTTAGAATAGTTGTAATATAAACTAAAAGCTGGCTATGCTTACATTTTTGGAAGCATGTGAGGCTCGCTGAAACATATGTGTAGCTTAGTTACAGGATTGGTTACTTGATATGGAAGGAAGCAGGTATACCTGAAATGTATTGATAGGGAATAAATAAATTACTAGACACAGTCATAAGGCGTGTTTAGATGGGGAGATAAACTTTAGGCTTTTTAGCATTTCTTGTCTTCTGCTATTCGGTCTGCAGTTGTTTTCACTTCCATATTACATTTTTTTTTTTAGATGTTTAATAGTTAAGGTGTTTTGTCATTCGATGTAGGTCGTGACACACAAATCAAATCTAACTAGTAACTAATTATTGTCAGTATATTTTGTTGTAAAGGGGCTAAAATCCGTTGCAATACTTTGTGCCAGAAGGTACATGTTGATCATGACATTTTTTGCCAAACATATAGGTGGTATAAGTCTGCTAACATCTGAAATCTTGAACTGTATGTAACTTACCATTAGATGTTCTTTATATTTCTTGAGATGGATTGCGTACTATCCATTGAGAAAGGTGTCTAATTTATTGGATCCTTCACAGATAGAGGATCTCTGTTCATCTTCACTGTGTGAGTCTCTCTCTCTAATGGGGCTGTACTGCCCATAAACAGACACTGAGTGATTAGCGCTGCTCTGCCATTGACATCATTTGCATTTTAATAGACCATAATTACAACTCGGGGAAAATAAATTGCAGTTTGAAGAATGTTTGAATTACTCCAACTCCCCGGCTCTCCTTGCGAGATAGCAGTGAGCATATGCAGGAGCTGCCTGGATGGTTAATATCAGCTTCAGAAATGTAAAAAGAAGCAGGATTGTAAACTGCAAAGAGCAGAAGACGACCATGTGGGCTGTGTTAATGTCGTCCGCATTTACCAAAGTTTTTGATACTGAAATTTTCTATCGTTTATGTTTGAAACCCACTGCAAGTGTGGTTACAGTATGTCTTACAAAGCCAAATAAAAACCTAACCGATACAGAAAAAGAACATGCAGGTAGTTGTTCACTGTCTTGCTTGAGGATACTTCACAGTACAAATAGCCGTTGACAGACACACATCGACTTTTTCTGGGAAAAAATCTATCACTTTTCAGCTATAGAACGCATCTCTAATCACGAGGCCTTCCTGCCGCCCTCCAGTAGATTTTTGATTTCTCATTAATGCCTATGATAATTGCAGTTTGTCCATTAAATATCCCCCATTCTGTCTTATCACCACACCTCACCTGCTGCGATGTGACACCTCCCTAGGATTTGCCGAGGGACGTCTAACCCTGGCAGCTAAAGCCCATCTGACCCTGTAAGCAAGAGTGACAACACAATAATACTCCCCGCGCCTAATCTTTCATTGGTGGATTATCAGATTAGAGGCCCCAGTTGTTTATGGGCTCGGTGACTATCGAAAAAGTTGATCTGTCAAGTTTATCTTACACTTGTCGTATCAAGGCAGTGTTGGACCATACAGTTGGCTGTGGATGGAAGATAAGGCCACACAGCTGAATGGAACCTTCGGAAAATGAGACACAAGGCTTTTCTTTTTACTCCGACGATGCACTTTATCTAATTTAAGAAATGGTCCCCACGGAAAGCATTACCAGTCTCGCGGATGCATTTGATTTCTTTGACCTCTTTGGTGTGACAGAGCTGCCCTTTTTTTATTTGAAAGGAGATACCAGAAATCATCCACCAGTGTAAGACTCAGGTTAGTGACGTAGAATCACAAGTTTCAAAGAACACATAATCCTTCCTCTTTCAAGCTGCCCCTTTTGTGGCATTTCAAAGACTTTAACCAATATAGGTCTCCTATCAATCTGTTGTTTTGACAAAGTAACAGGATAGAGGGAGTCCATTATTGAACCTTTGGATGTGGTTCACTAATTCAGGCTAACTGATTTCTTTCCATTACAAAGCAGTGACGCTGAAGGTCATGGCCTCTTCAAACATGACTGCCAGAAGATATCTGTGAATAACAGTCAGAGATGAGATCACTATCTTTATAAACCTGGTCTTATCGGATTTGCAAGCCAAGGTGTAAATGTTTTGACATCGCCCCTGGTAGGATGGGAAGTTGAATTTCCAATTACTGGAGAGACATCCTTTATGTGAGCAGAATGCTAAACAAGCATAAAAACCTTAATGACAGAATAGCATCCAGACTGTTCAGAGCAAACTTATGCCAAGCTCTTAGACTCCAGTTTATGTATGTATTTAATAATAATGTTTGCATGATTACTGTTTTAAAAGATCTTAAAGGGTACAATGCTGCCAGTGAGATTTTAACCTTAAACTTTAAGCTTAGACATTCTGGATGAATTGTTATAACTTTGGTAATCGTTCAGGTTTTCCCTTTGACCATCATCAGGTCAAATGTAATAGCTGCAAAACTAATGACATCAGTCTCAGCCTTAGAAAATGTTAGCATGCTCAAACTAAAATAGTGACATATTAATGATATTAACATAAGAACATTTGCGTGTTAGCATCCCAACAACCTCACACTGCCGTTGGTATGGCTGTAGACTCTTAATCTTGTTATCAAGGGGCAGGAGCAGATGTAAACATTCAGAGCTTAGCCCAAACCTAGGGGGGACTGGGTGCATGCACCCCTGGGGAGATTTTTTCCCCTTTTACAGAAGCCATTTGATGTTTTTTTTCAAGCCGTTTGAGATAATAGAATAAAAATCTGTACATCATTTGGAAAACACACTATAGTTGCCCAGGGAAAAAAATATCAGCCTGCATCCCATTGTGTATCTAATTGTTTTCTAACTGTTTTGTGTCTTGTGAAACTGTAACACAACAAATGTCTGTTACTATTTCTAAGCTACATAACATCGGTAGGTCAGGCATGTGATTGGCAAAGGGCAAAAAAGCAGGTAAATATACTGAGACCACCCGACACCCTGATTAAACTGGCGGCGGCTCTAACATGGAAGGTAAAGCAGGACCCATGAAAATAAGTTATTTAATGGATGTGTTGCAGTGGGAATCAAAGACAAGGGTCTAATCCACTGCGCCATCGAAACCTCTCTATAATAATTATTATTTTGTATTCATTTTTACCAAACTTCAACCGCTAAATGTGCAACATGAAACATGAAATTATTTAGTCTATAACTAAATAATGTAACAAATTAGTTAAGTTTAAGTTAATAGATGATTTTTAATGAATAAGAGACAGCAGCAAAGGTTGTTGCCTGTTTAAGACCTGGTGGCCTGACTGTTAAAGAAATACTTATATTCTTCAGGAAACTCAAACAGCTGATAAGTCTCTATCTGTTGGAAACTGTAGGAAAAAGTTTGACATTTCAACTCTGGCAGTGGGCGGGCGTGTGCGTGAGACGAGAACGACGCATCAGTTTAACGGGATCGCGCCAGTCACACAGAAGCCGTTGCGCTTGTTTGCCTGTCTGTTGATGAGGAGCGCAGAGCGACCCGTGTGAAAAGGCCTTATATAGCCTAAACCTTGTCACAACCATTCACAAGAAATTAATTAATAACGTGCCAAAACCTTTAACATAAGGACGACTTAAAAAGCAACCATTCACACAGCAAAGTGTATAGGCTACATGAGTGATCAATAGACAAGAAAGTCAAAGTAAACATTAGACATAGCCTCTAACAAGCAATAATCAAAACATTCCCAATTAATCTGATCCCTTTTGTCAACTCAGTATTGGGCATGTTTCTCAGAAATAATATTACCTACTAGTTACTTAGCATTGGATAGACCTACTCCTTAAAAAAGTAATATTAGCTACTGTACTTAGGCCCACTGCTGGGTGATAGCCTATTATAATGCCACTCTCTCCCGATGAGTCCAAGCATCACTGGCAGCAGCAGCTGGAGTTTCTCTCTGAGTTTCACGTTGCTGTGTTGCTTTAACTGATGTTTCAATTAGCCTAAGTATAAATGTGGAACTGTTCGCGGTTGAAAACTTTTTGCTGGTCGCACAAAGTTTACAACGGACGACAATGTTCTTTGCATCTTAGACTGTGACACAGTAATGGCAATGACGTTACTTACAGCTGTCGAAAATACCTGTCTCTCCCTGTTCTCCAGTTGTCCTTTAGCTTCTTGGCTAACAGCTGACTTTAACAACATAAGGTCCGGTGCAGGTGAGCTGCAGCGCGGTCACGCATTCATGTCAGGGATGGTGCATACGGTAGCGCACCGTTACCTATTATACTGATTAGTAACTGTAATAATACAACTGTTTTGGAAATAGTAATCCGTCACATTACTCTTTACTGGGAAAAGTAATTTTGCAGTAGGCCTATTACTGCCCAACACGTTACGTACCACCGATGCGCGAGAGCGCCTGTGGTACACACTGTGCAATTGGCAGCTGAGTGTAAATGAACATCCTTGATACTTAGAAAGGAAGAAGAATTTACACATGTCAACCTAGATCCTTTCCATTTCACTAGGCCAGGTCCTGTACCCCCCCCCCCCCCTTCTTTTTTTTAATTACAGATCTGCATGATTCACGTGCATCACATTTTAGGGTCGGAAAATCCGGAATTTCGTAGGTGTAGGAATTTTTCGTAGACAGCATTGCTAATCTTGAAACCTATTTGTATTTAATTTTTTTACTATGCTGGAGTTCAGTTCACAGAATTAATCCTTAGTTTACAGATCGTATACAGATACAGGGCAATGTTGTTGACTAGCACCCAGCAGCTAGCTTGCTCCAACCATAAAGCTGCTGTTAGTGCTGTTACTGCAAAGCTGCTTGCTGTGCAGTGAGGTGATAGACACTCTTACTATGCTGTATGGCACCAAATTACTTCATTGATGAAAGATGCAATAATACCGCATAGCGTGCTGTTGAGTCCTAACATATTGCAGCCTTAGCTCTGGCACAACGGCAGTGAAACAATCTCTGGATGTTCAAAATCATCCGCTTATCTTTACTAGCAAGCTAACTCTAGCTAGCTAGCCAGCAATACGTTAGGCGAGTCACTTCACCAAAACTACTGCTAGCCTAAGTGTTACAGCTGTGGATTCACAAACCTAAAACACCTGCTGCTGAACCACTTTCTGTGGATGGCAGCTGATTCAGGGCTTTTGAGAAAACATGCTCGAGTCCAAGAAGCCCCATCTCCCCAAGTTGATAATGTGGCCAGTAGGAGCAGTGTCATGTTTTGTAACTTTTAGTAGAAATGATAAACGTTGAATTTGCAGGGCATTTTGTGGCTTACTCCTGCAGAATCCTCTGTCAACTAAACTCTGCCAACTATATTTTGCATTCAGTGTATTTAGTGGATCACATTCATCAAACAGTGGCTTAACTGTTTGGGAATGCATGTCATCACAGTTGTGATTCATCTAAAGCCTCTTTGAGTGTTGGGGCACCGGATAGTGCCAAACAGCCTTAGTTTGAATTTATATGTATAAGCACTAGCCTTACATTTTAGAATAGTAACAGCAGAAAAACCTTACTGAAGGGATAATAATAATTTTCCTCTGCCCTATTCCCATATTATTTATGGCACAGCACACTGGTTTGTCACTTCCAGCCAGTGTGATTATTCACCTGGCGAGCATATTATTCTAGCAAATACCACAGCTATAAAATATTTTCATATTTCATTCCAGGGGTTTGATGAGAATGCGCTGAATCCCATTTTCCCAAATATTGGGTACTCTGTGCGACAAGAATATGGCTTCCCTGATTACATTATGCCTCTGAGCTGTGTTTAGCCAAATGTGCATGACTTGCAAGTGTAATGTACAATATGCTGCTGCTAGTGTGTCACATTAAGAAAAAGAAGATGGAAAGAAGGCAGAACACAGAGGTCCGCTTTCATCAGACTATTTACATGAAGATGAAATCCCCCGAGTTGAATTTGTCCGTCACTGGGAATTAAATCTCAGTTAAGGTCATGTCTTTCTGGTTTCAACAGAGTGACTGCAGGTCTGCCTTGAAATACTTAAAATAATATAATTTAAGATATTTAACTTGTGGACCCTGTTTCATAATTAAATTAAATTATGGACCCTTAGTGCAACCTAGGATCACACATGCGCACAAAGACCTATTGTAACTGTTGTCATAAAAAAAAATTTTTAGCTTTACATTTTCCTATTTCAAAAGCAGAAGATATTCCATATTTAAGAACAAAAATCATTCCTTGCCTCACAACTAAAGGCAGTCTGTAGCACAGATGTCCACCACATGGAATGGACGCAATTCATTTGTTGCACTTTGCAGTTATGTATTTATTTCCTAGGTCTGATACAGGGAAACATCTGTCAACTTTGCCTAAGTGCCTGCATGCATGATCCATGGACTATTTTTCAGAATAAAACACCCCCATATTGTTTGGCTCTCCAGTCCCGAGCTCAGGTGCAGAATCCTGTTAAGCATTTGGAAGGCCCTGCTGTTGCAGTAGTGGCGGGCAAGACTCGAACACCTGGAGACCTTATGTGTGCCACCAGAATTAAAAGTCCTTGCCAAGCAATCACATGGCTTTGCTTTGTTATTCAGTGACATCATACCTTAACATTTGTAGCATGACTACTTTTGATCTAATAAATTTATGAGAATTAATACCAAAAATATGAATTTTAATAGTCAGAAAATATTAATTCACAAAGCTTCTCGTTTCACGGGGCACCACCCGAGATTCCATTCGCCCAGGGTCTCGGGATTCCCTGGGTATGGTAATCAGTCAGTCAGTCTCATATCGAAGGGGTAAATTCTCGTGGCAGGGACTTGGAGATAGGCAATACACACACAATTTGATTACGGTGAGATTTATTAACTAACTAAGGTGAATATAAATACGGTTAAATATACATCAAAGAAATAACAATGGCTAAACAATGAGAATGTGGGTTCTATTGTGGGAGAATTTGATTCACATGGGCAGATATTGAACGCAAGTTATGAGTTTAAGGACTAAAGATAATGGATTTATAGACTATTGGACATCACTGACCACAGAATGCAGGGTTTTGGTCTTACTGCATGTCGTTTCTGTCGGTTAGGACAGCTTAAAGCCGTCGCTTTCTCTGCCAGGGAATTGCTCTGGAGGTCCGTCTTTTGTCGGCTTATTGAAGAAACTCGCAGTGGGGGCCTTTTCAAATCCTGGCTCGGGTCAGAGGTTTGGTCGTCCTTTGTTACTGCTGGCGGCCCACATAGCTGACCCGGTCGTTGGGGATCAGTGTAAGTTAGCTCGACAGATAAAGCTTAAAAAAAAAGAACTTGGTCGTTCTTCAATTAAAATTGTATAACTTACGGTCTGATAACTTTTAACAAACAAAAGAAAAGAAAAGGCAAGTAAAGTTGCTTGAAACGAGGGAAAAATCGATGTCGCTGCGCTTCGCGTGTGTCTTGAAAACAAACAAAGGGCCTTCGTTGCGCCGGGTCGAATTTCTTAGGGCGTTGCTGGGAGAGGGAGCACGCTGGGCGCGTGCCGAAGTGCAGGTGGAGAGAGCCAGACCAAGCGAGAACAAGAGAGCGTGGGTCGCTGCTTTTGTCTGTTGGGGCGTGGTTCCCAGAGTGCAGTCCTTTGTACCCCTGAGGGAGGGCTTGTCTTTTCTTTAACTTTAATATGTCTAATCAAAAAATCTATTTGCGCGTATTGTAATCAAATATCTTCCCACAATCAAACCTTAATTATCAAACGGGTATACCGTTCTTAGTTTTAAGCTTTTGATAAAAGGGAAAACAATTAGTTAAAACTTTGAGGTCAGCATTTCCTAGGAATCACATCAGATGAGAGGAACTTAACTAGCTTTCTGGATATATTGGCTGTTACACGTTCTTAGAGAATATAAGCAAGATACACGAATGGCATCAGATTATGTACAAGATAAATACATAGTGACATTTATACATTAAACGGCATTTCAGACGATGGCATGTAATACTTATTTTGTCCACTTGGGGGAGCTCGGGTTACATGAAGATAGCTTTGATTGACCTTAAAACAATCTTCTGCTCAGGAGCTGTAAAATTTAGTTATTTAACCTTAAATTCGAGCTTGAAAATTGCTCGAGTAGTATAGGATGACATTTCTTTATCATATCCTTTCTAAAGGAAGTGTCATAAAGTGTTGGGAACAAAGCATTAGTTACAAGATGAAATGAATAAAGGTCAGGGATCCTTGCTGAAAATTAAAACACTGCAAAATTAACTTGTTTAGATTCTTTTTGAATGACAAATAACACCAACATGGTAACATAACTACTCAAACGGAGGCAAAGGCCACTACTAACTTGGCAAGGATTATTGTTTAAACAGAACAACAGTTTATAATGAAACATTGTTTCAGCTCAAGAAGGCAGGAGTCGTTCGTGTTCCCCTTTCGCATTCCTGGCTTATCACATTTGCACATCAGCAAAAAGAAGAGAAGGGAGTGGTGTTTTATGGCTCTGCCATTCTGTGGGAAAAGGGATCAGAACGGGTGGTACTTTTGATGTCCTGAGGTAACCTGTGGAGGGAGAGGGGTTGGACAATTCCTTTGCTGTCCTGCTAAGTGTCTCTATTGACACCTTTACGGCGAGAGGGGTTCACTAAGGCTCTTTGAATACACGGTCCCTAAGCGATGCATGTCTGATTGAGTCTCTGCAGACCCTTACCGAACCCCAGGCGATGTCATTGGTTTTTGCATGTCAAAAGGCCAACTCCAGGGGAGGAAAACATCCCTCCCCGCCTTTAAGAGAGAGGGAAGGAATTTTGAGTCCCCAAATTATTTGATATAACATGCACAAATCCACACTGTATGTTCACAACACATTCATCAGTCATAAGAGTAGGTTTGCTAAGTTAGTTAGTTAGTTAGTTATTTTCTCTCAAATTGAAATTGAAAAGATATATAGTCTTTGAGCTCTGTTAGCCTGGAAATTGTACCCAATAAATAAACATGAGCTGGGTTACATATAGATTGCTTATTTGTTTAGTAACATTTTTAGAACAATATACTCCAATGCTTGTTAGCTGGAGTGGTCAATGCCATATATGGTCTTAATTTGCTCCTGTGCCTTTTAATAGTCCTTTTAATAACAGCAGCCTGCTCACCCCCAAAGTAAATTAATTAAATGGGCATAGTGCCACACTTGTGGAACCAAATCTGATGCGTGTGTCTGAAGTATCTGAAGTGTCACCCAAGATAAAGGATACCAGAGAGGTTCTAATTCTCAGAGCCCAGACCCAAATAGCAACAGTAGCCATCTGTATTCTCGTTTCTGCAGCACTCACTAAATCAACACACTCGACACAAGCCTGAGGATGCCTCGGCACAATCATGCATGACAACATCAAAGCTTTTCTTTATTGCCTCTCCTTTTCATTGTTCCCCTCCTCAGTCCCTCTTAACTGCTATCTGGAACTAAAAGCAGTGGTACCACTGCAAATATTATCTTTGAGGTTAGTGCAAACACTGAAAATCCTGGCTGTCTCTAGTCAATCGTTTCAGTCACAGCTGATAGCCATGTTCAAGGAGGATTTTATCCTTGCACAGGTGCAAATTTAACAAGATAACCTGCATGCACATGGATCACCAGGAAAGGTTTGTGGCCTGATCTGTGGTTTTAGAAAAGACATCCCATCTTACCAATAAATCCTTAGTAATAGAAGCATTCTCCAGGAGCTTCCCTTAATTGTCTTTGTTCCTACCTCAACATATTGGCAACCATAAATCTCGAAAATGTCGAATGAGCCAAATCCCCAGATTTCCATGAGCTGGGTGTTCCAATAATAAGCTAGATCCGTCAATGGGGAGTCACTCAGCACCCACAAACAGATTGAACAGGCACCCAAGATGGATCTGTCGACACTTCATTTTGCATATCTCTATTTAATGATATTATATTTCATTTCCCGAGCAAAGAAAACACCATTACCCAAAGCAGTGAGTCGGAACGAGCCATTCTGCAACAGATTCCAGGCCTCCTTGGTGGTACAGTAATTGAATTACATTCGCATATGACAGAAAGTTTGAAAAAGATTTTATTTGTTTCCATTTGTTCATTCTACGTTACATACTAAGCTCAACTTCGTACACAGTTAACACGTTGAAGCATACAATAGCGGAAACCATGTTTTCTTCTAGAGATAACCATAGTCTGATTTTGAAAGATGTTCTAAGACCTTAAGTGGACGCCTCATTCCAGATGGAGCCTCACTATGAACAGAAATAATTAACGCTACATGCAAGGCAATTTTGTAAAATCACACAAAAACATGGGTGGCAAGCCAGCGGAGAGGTCACAAGAAAAGGTCCTCCAGCAGTACTTAGGTTGATTTCTGACAATCCCCATTCCTGGACCTATATTGATAACTGCCTAGAATTCATTTCTCTGGTAACTGTGGTTAAGTGCTTTGAAAGCCACTGGGACTTTGAAAAGTGTGCGCAGTTGTTTTGACCACATATTGAAAAGCAGTTATCGTTTCAATGGGAGAGATATGCTCATAGGGGAAAGGACAAAGAGGTCAGCAGAAGTGGAGTAAGTGCTCCCTCAGGCACAAACACAAGGCCATTCAAAAGCCCCCACAGAGAGACCAGAGGAAATTGATTTCAGCTTTATTCCTGGTCAAATGCATGACTATGGTGGCGGGTGATCCAATGGTGGACCTGTCTACTCAAATTAGGAAACCATTTGGAAGATAGGGCCACATGTGAATGGCCAATCACACTCTATGAATATTGCACCACAATAGTATTATTTTACACATCAAAACATCTAGAGGTCATGCAGCTCTCCTATGTTGTGGGTGATGATCTTTTTGTCGGGGCAGACCCCCATCTGCTTAAGTAGTTTGTGATAAGTGCACAGTATGGCCTCACTGGCAAAACTAAACAGTAACACTGTGAAATGCTTTCTGGGGCACTGTCATTGGCACAAATTACATAAAGGCATGAAAGCTTTGGCTACCGGCTGCATGCATTTTGACAAAAGAGGGACTGGCACATACTATTCCCCATTGATAATGGAGGGACAGTGCTTTTAGTTTGAGAGAAATTAAAAAGCCCCCCAACACCAACCAGCCATTAACATCCCCCTGGAAATGATAAGAGGGTGAATGTACGGAGGGGGGACACACAGTATACACTAGCTGAGATGGTTTAGAATGGATTCTTTTTTTATTTTATTTAGTAAACTATTTAGTTATTAACAAGAGGAAGCCATGCACATGGCCTTGGTTGTGATGGTAATGATTTCATTAGGGTCAGTTCAAATTTTCACACAATCTTTGCTCCAGCGCATCAGTGCACCTTATGTGAGCTAGAAGACCAATGAAATCCACGTGCTACATGAAACTATATCAATATTGCACACATACAATTTGTCACACAATTATTCTTTCTAGCAGTGGTGGTGGTTGTAGCAGCTGCAGTGAATACAGAGCGAAATGAGCTTCCGTATAGCATTAACAACTAATACATGCACTGTAGTATAGCTAAAGCTCCACAAAAAGAAACATGTAAAAACAGGAACAGGAGTTCAACATAACACTCTTGTTATTATGTATGTATTATTATGTTATTATTATTGTTATTATGAGGGTTACCATTTACAGAGTTTCTCTTTTCCTTTTTTTAAGTTATAACATTACAACATTGCCAAGCCTTCTAGCCACATTAGCCACTCAATACGCTAACACCAAGTTAGCAAACCTTCAAAATAAACATTAAAACAACATAAAACATGGCAAAACTTACAGCTTCTAAGTTTGAAGCTGGGTCACAGACAGCAAATGGCGATCCATCCTTGCGCTTGAGTTATATTCGTATTTCTTGTTGAATTATGGAAGCATTGATTAATTCATTTAACACGCATTGAAGGGTAAAACAAGAAGGTATGGACATACTGGTTGTTGTGGTTGCTTGCCATCCTCTGTGGCTGGCTTGTCTATAGCAGTTTCTTTTCTGAAAACACGCCTGATAACTGACGAATGTTCAATGAATAAAGGCCTACTGTGTATTTTGAGTCACAGCTTTAGTTGTGATCAGTTCAAAAATTAAAGGGTTTGTTTATCCAAACTGCCAAAACTGGGGCTATTTATTTGGTAGAAAGTAGTTCCAATGAAAACACTTAACAGTAAGGTCTCTGATTTATCCAAAGTTACAAGAACACTGAGGCTGAATTTAGTATTCTTTTAAAACTCGGTTTTCACTTGGAATTCTATTCACCGCATTGTATCGAGGTGGCATCTTAGAGACAGGTGTCTAAAAACCTGTTATCTATTAAAGTTTTCCACATGGCTCATTAGAGGTAAGTGAGAAAAATGTAATTTGGGTGAATCGAACCCTTACGTGTGAACACAGTGATATAGCCTGTGGGAGATTTGTGCTTTTAGCCACACACTGTGTACATACATGATTTATGGATGTTTTGTTTGCTGCACCACTTTTACGATGGCGCAAATCTGGTTGAGTTAAGAGGTTGTTTGTAAAAAAAATAAATAAAAGAAAACATGTTTTTTTCCCCCACAACCACCATGTTTATACACTACATCACTACTACACTACAGTATATGAAGCAGGACAGGAGTATTGGTACGGAAAAGAGGGTTGTACCAACCATCGCTGTGTTGCTTCAACACCACGGACCTCTGGGCTTCGCTGGCTGCCAAGCTGCAGTCACCCACAGTGCCGTGTGCTTATTTTCTCTGCCCTCTTCTTGACCATATGGAGCATAAGGGTCATAGGGACACGGTGTATCACAGATTTGTCTCTGTGTGTTAGAGTGTGCGTTTACATGTGCGTGTGTATATGTATTGTTTGTTTGCAAAATGAGCCAAATCTGCTCGCTAGTGCCTGTGGATTTGGCAGCGGGGTGCATTGATTTTGTCAGCATTTGCATTTCCCTGCCAGCCAAGAATACTTTTATTAGCTCAACCAATATAGATGCAGAAAACAGTTCATAGTCTTTTCACATTCTGCTGTGTTGGATCTAACGCAATGGCTGCGTTCTTTCTCTCAGTTTAAGCAGGGATTCCTTTTTTCCCCATTATACTTGTAACCAAGAATTTGCCAAGCCGGTACGAGCTGTTTCTATTCATGTGAATGATGGACTATTCCATAGAACAAGTGTAGGGAAAACCCCAGATGATAAACGTAAATGCCAAAGGTCAAAGACACTTTATAGGTGCAAGATGATGAAGTGTCTTTTACTCCATTGCCAGCTGATCTGGGGTCAGTTTGTCAGAGCTGACACGGTGACATAGTAGCAACCTCTCACTTAATCACCATATTAATTCACCCATCACAAAGCCCTAATGACACCGCCGCTGGCCGATTAATCTCCGAATTTGATTTAGTGAGTGTCCATTCATCATAACTGACTGCTTCAGTATGCAATCAATATGGCCCTTTTAGCACTTCGGACACCTAGACCTCAAGAGGTACACAGTCATGGTGTGAAGAGTGTTTGTGATAAAGTCAATGCTTGCCCAGGCCAAAGGGGAGAAGCATCAATCACGTAACATGCATACATCAGCAGCACTTTTTTCCTCAGGTTCTCTTGAACAAGAGGGAAAGGGCACAGCACAGTACTCGTCAACACTCATCAGCCATGAACATGTGTCTATCCCAGCATAACCCCCCCCCCATATGAAATCTTGAGCAGATAAATAATTTTACCCCCATAGGAAAACATATATGGTACAGCCTCCTTTGCTAGCGGCTCACAATTTGTTTATGTTCACTTGTTTATATTCCTGTATCTTGGAATAAGCGGTGTTGCTACTGCACCTTGCTTGCGCTTGGACACACTCTCGCCCATACATGCACACACCATCAAGCCGCAGGGCGAAGGCAGCTCTGCTCACTCAAGGGGAAAGTGAACAGCTGTGCCTGTGACAGCTGGAGCAGTCATGACATCCCTTCACCAAATATCAGGGATGGCTTAGGACGCAATGGCGTATCAGCCGAGAGGGGTCCATTTACAACCTGGACGAGATGCAAGGCTTTAGCCTGCGACCAGGCTGAAGCGGCAGAGCTCGGTTTTCCCCCTTTCGCATTTGCAGTGATAATGTGAGAAGTAATGAGTTCCTTCTTGGTCTTCAGCCCACATAATAGTCCCTCATTTGCTTCAAAACAAGACCAATGGAGCAAATTACAAAATGTTATGCCTGTGAAAAATGAGCTGAATACTAATGTTTATTTTTGGAGGTCCAGTTTCAGGTCTCATCTGAATCTTCTTTCTTTACATTTTCTAATCTTATCTAGAACAATGTGGTAGTGATTCACTTGAGAAGAAAACATCTGCAAGTTGCCTTAAGTAAAAAAAAAAATAAAGCTTTAGATTTAGAATTTAGCGTGTTTCACTAAACAACATTGTGGCATGTCAATCATTTCGCTTTACCCTGGAGATGCATTTAGAATACAAAATATTATCGCACATAAATACTTTTTTCCAATCATCCCTGAGTTTGTGTTTTGTTTGAAATATTCAAAATGATGGATGTCTAAAATGTGTTAGAACCAGTCGTAATTGTGAAGGCAGCATTTAAAAAAGAAATCAGTGTACTATGCAAATGAGCATAATCACCTTCAGCCCCTTTAGCACCAGACCGATTTTAATTACACCTTAATTTCATGTATAAATACCCCCTATTCAGACGAGCTGCTGCAGTAAGCCCCTGCAGAATAGACTGAGTGGGAGGACTATAGGTACAGATAATTACAACTCACTGTTATGGACTCCTGATTATATGTGGTGGTGGCCAACATACTGTCTCCAAATACCACTGAATGAACTTCATTGGGGTGATAGATTAAAGTATATCACGGCTATGACAGTGGTGTCCTGTAAGCTGAGCAGTACTGCATACATGGCCAGGACAGTGTCATTTTATCTTGAAGATTCAGCTTGGCCAGTACAATTTTGTGATGGTAACATCAGATAACCAAGACAGCAAATGTGCCGCTTCACAGAGCCAATGGAATATGACTCCAGATTATATGAATTCAGAGTTAAGTTGAATCTTATACTTAGGGTACCAAATGGTTATGTGGCACAGTAAGGAGGAGCATGGTGGAGCTGTATTTTTTCCCTAAGTGGAATTTTGTGGAGACTGGTTTATGTGTAAAGCAGATCTTTAAAGGGTTTCTTGAGTGAGGTTATTTAAAATCCAAAGCCTAATGGTCGTGTTTGTGGGTGCATTTGTGTTTCCAATTAAGTGCGATTTGTCTACAAAATGTTTCCAGGTTCTAATTAACGTAACATTTATTGGTTTTAAAGACACAACCACATGCTTGCTTTTTCCTTTTGATGTGAACCATGGAAATTACAAAACAAAATGATATATGTATGATTAAGTTAATATACTATACCCCAGAACTTAAAGATATGTACTGTACTACCTGGGAAATTAGCAAGGCAGCGAAGGCGCAGTCCATCTTGAAGAGCCATTAAGTTGAATGACTATAAATAGAGGCCTTTTCTCCTTCAGGGACTGAAGACTGAGCATTGTTGAAAACACCGGAGGAGCATATGCTTCAGCACAGCTTGTTGCGGCCTCAGATGTTCCTTAACAGTTGATTTCCTCAAGTTGCATTTCCTTTTTCACCACGTTATTGTGCTAATTATTTTTCAGCACGTTCCACATGGGTGGTTCTCAGCTCGGACAGTTTTTTTTCTTACCCCATAAGTCCCAACACAAGGACCGCTGAGTATACACCCAGCTGTATGACACATTGGTTCCTCAACACTATTGACTGTTTTGATATGCTTATGAGAGCTGATGGAGCATTTTCTTGCTCTTTGCTTCAGCAGCCAAACAAGATTTGGTCATTATTCAGTTAATTATATCGATATATACATATATATGCCTGAAAACCAGGTCATTCAGTGGTGTGTGTGTGTGTATATCTAACTCTCTCTCTCTCTCTCTCTCTCTCTATATATATATATATATATACACACACACACACACACACACACACACGCATATATATATATCGATATAAAACAAATCCTGTTAGGGTGATTTCTATTCTACACACTAATCTATGTATTCCACCTCCTACAATGCTGGGAGTACTTCAGAACAGCATTGCAGTCAAAAAAAGTGTGTAATTGTATTGCTTGTCACGCAAAAATTTTCCTGCCACAAACCCTGAAACACGGAGTGGAACCTTTGCTGTCTGCCACGATGCGAAATGGTTCTGTACCAGGGTTGAAACGATTACCGGTGTAATGATAAACCATGGTAAAATTCCCAACGGTTATTATTACTGTACACATTTTTTACCATGATAACCGGGTACGGTTACCATACTATTATAAACTCACAACCAGTGTTGGGCAAGTTACTCAGAAATTGTAATATATTACTATTTACTTATTACTCCTTAAAAAAGTAATATTACTTTACTTATTACTGGGTGATAAAAGTAACTAGTTACGTTACTCGTTAGTTAATTAGTTGTGCAGTGGCGTTCACGAGAGAGAGAAAGTGGGAGCAAGAAAGCGAGAGGAGGTGCTGCACGAATATATGCTCCTCAATACAGCTCCTCAGTCAAATATGATTTTAAATCCGCCTAGTAAAAAAAAAATTGAAAATCAACGTGTGGCGGTCAGCGTTGATAATTATCCAAATTATAGGCTAATTATGGGAAACACTGCTTTCACTACCACTCCCCTTCACCCCCAAACAAAGCAGTCTCTCCCGACTTTTTAACTAGTATCATATTCAACAGCAGCAAGGAGTATGGTTTTTACAAAGTATATAACCTAGGCCTAACGTTTCTTAACACCACCGGCTGAAATTACTTTTGAACTTACCGTTTTTCTGCACATGTAACCTGTTTATAAGAGCAGTTTCAAAACATTACGTTAACGCCACTCTCTCCCGACGAGTCCAAGCATCAGTGACAGTAGCGGTCTGAGTTTCTTTCTGTAAGTTTCAAGTTGCTGTGCTGCTTCAGCAGACGCTTCAATAAATCAGATGTAGAAATGTTCACGCTTGAAAGCATTTTGTTGCTCGCAGAGTTTGGAATAGACAACAATGTTCTTTGCATCTTAGACCGTGACACAATAATGGCAGTAGCTACTTACAGCTGTGGAAAGAACGCCCCTCTCCCTCATTTCTATTCCTCCTTTAGTTTTTGGCTATCAGCGGACATGAACAACAAAGTATGGTGCTGCTGAGCTGCCACGCAGTCGTGGATTCACGTCAAGGATGGTGCGTTCAGTAACGAGTAACGCAGCGTTACATGGATTAGTAACTGTAATAATATTACTGTTTTAGAAAAGTAATTGGTTACACTACTAGTTACTGGGAAAATAATATTATTACATTATTAACGCGTTACAACACCAACACTGCTCACGGCAAAAACTGTCCAGCATCAACCAAAGTTAGCGACAGTCTCCCAGGAACAGGCGCACATGCGCAGTATGCAACGTGGGTTTGTTTGGGTAAATGACAACACGGCCAAAGACAGCGCTGTGGAAGGGGGGATTAACGCATGGTGGCTCCACTTTAATCTTGAGAAGCTGCAGAGCTGCAGTTTCAATTCATTCAACTTACACTGTAAATTTCCAGATAAACTGACGCTTATTTTTGACCCTTTTCTCTTTCTCTCTCTCTCTCGCCTGTCATTCACCATGCAGAGTTTTGCGTGCATGCCTCTGCTGACAACTGAATGCCCGTCGCGGTTCCTCGCGGGTCTATTTCAAGTAGCCAGCTATTTAAAAACGATATAATATTCTTTGTGTAGTTCATCAAGGGTGATAAATTATCCAAAAGTCCCGCGAGGTGCGGACAACTGGCCACAACACCAGTGAAGTTCAGACGTATGACTGTGAGATTGACAGTCGAGTCGGGCTCCACCCATCGAAGCATCGAATCTTCGACTATTACGGGTCAGCCCTATGCTGCTCTGTGCGTTGTGTGTCTTTAGACTCGACTCGTCAACTGCATATGATAACACGTTACGCAGTTTAGTCATCCAACCAGCAAATCTTGTTCATTTTAAATCCAACAGCTATGAAATTACTTGTAAAAGTATCTGAACAGGAAAAAACGCTTTAGACTGCTCTGTGATTATGTCAGTTGTTGGGCTCATTGCAGGTACTATCACCGTCTTCTAAAGACTTATTTGTTTTCATGTAATTGTGCAGGGGGTCATGCATTACCTATATATATATATATATAAAATCCTGATAATGCAGACTTAGATGGTTTTCATATGTTTACAAAAGGTATCGGCTGGTATTTTAATGTCTATGCAAACAAAATGGCAATTTCATTTGTAGTTTCCAATATAAAACTTGTTGTAATGGTTTCAGTGTGTGTATCAGTGCATTTAAATCTTTTTTGGGACATTTTTACAATACCGTGATAATACTGATAACTGTGATAATTTTGGTCACTATAATCGTGGAATGACATTTTCATACCGTTTCATCCCTAGTCTGTACTTTGTGTGTATAACAATGTTCTGCTGGGAGTAACTACTGCGACCCGGTGACCCGACTGTAAAATCTCCTGACTTCAGCAAGATATGATCGTGTCTAAATCAGACTAAATCTGTCACTCTCTGTGATGTTTCTGATCTTTTCTTCCTAAAAAGCCCTGTAGGTGTTTTTTTTTCTGTATAAAAAAAAAAACAAAAAAAAAAACATCATAAATGAGCCAATGCATATTTCACATTCTTTAAGGAAAAAGGAAAGTGTTAGCTATTCCATAATTTCACACTTGCCTACTGTGGTCAGGGGTTCTATGCTCGAATGCCCACATTTGCATCTTTGACTCTGGCCCAGTAAGGAAGAATGAGCTGTTGCGTCTCCTGTGATGTGCAAAAGTGAGAATGTACAACAGCATTCACTGAACTACATGCGCTCCACTGATCTCAGCGTGAAACTGTTTCACCACAGCAGGGTATTGCCTTCTCTCGCAAAAACTATACAAATGCAAAACCCCATGATGGGGCCAAGCTTTGATGGGAGCACCTGAATAACTGCACCGAGACACAGTAAGCAGTGCAGAAATGTGCTGCCTAATTCTATTTACATTTATTTTGACTAAACAGCACATGGTCATCATGACATGCCTGTTTTTGCTGTTTATTTAAATGTCTTTGCTTGGCAGGTATTTGCACTGGTCTCCTTATCGTCACTGTTTTCTATTCCCCAATTATCATGCAGGATCATAACGACAACGGCAACCAAAGGCATATGCAGTGGCTGGGCTAGATGACCCTTGTTTGTCATTCCCAAGCTACTGTGCTCTCAATCCATGCAGGCAAGGTGAAATCCGCATCCATTCTCACATTTAAATATGAACTAATGATTCCCCTGTGGGCTGACTGTGGCCTTCCAAATACTCTATGTGGTGCAACCAAGGGTGATGTATAGTACTAGTGGGCAACTGAAGCTGGTGACTAACCCAGTAAGATACATGGTTTCACAGACTAATTGCAGCTCCCAGCTGAATAGGCCATAAGCCAACAGAGAACTACTGACCTTGGTGAAATTAAAAAAGGGCCCCATGCCTCTACATGACCCATTTTGTCACTTTGCTAGACATTAAACAACTATTAAAGGCTATTGTGAATGACCATATTTGCTAGCAGTTACTACATGGGAAGAAGTTAACATCAGTCACACACTCTGGGGAGAGCGCTGTGAATATATACAGTACGTGGTGTTTTACTCATGTTTCAGCATTTCTAGGGATAGGGGCATTGAACACCATCACACAGTCATTTTTTTTTTCTGTGGCTTGGGCATCTGTACCAACTGTTCAGTTCCAGGATGCAACATTAAACAAACCACATGTCTGTTTGCATAACTTAAGCAATACTGGTACATACTGTTGTGTCCAACTATATTAGACACACCTGGAGGAAATCTGCTCCGGTGGTGGTATGCTACACAAAGATATTGATGAAAAATAACATGTCATCTTTCAAAGAGGCAGATGCTGCCCTCTTTGTTCTCTATCACCCGTCTTCCTACCCCGTTGAAGCCAACAGCTGTTCTCTTGCTGTGCACTCGAACAGCCAAGTAAAGGAAGGAAACAGATAATTGAAAATGTCGATCTCATTAATTATCACAGTGAAAGTTGAAGAAGCAGCTTTCATTGGGAAGTAAATGGCTCATTCTGATAGCTCAAGACCTGAGTGCTTACAAAGCAAAATCATACTCCATGGCAAAAACTTTTGCCAGTACTAGCAGTGATCATACAACCTTAAAGCTGCATTCAATATGTTTCTGTTGACAATGGATCCAATAACTTTGTGGAATGTTAAAGATGTTGCTTATAATGACAAGACCCACAGCGAATAATCCCCAGACTCTGCAGTTCCTCTCAGCTCTGCCAACTTTTAGAGCATCCTTAAGCTAATTGTTTTGCATCTTCACTGTTTTGGTTCACTCTCACTGTATACTAACTGCACCAAACCAAATGTCAACCAGAACTAGGTAAGCCTCTAACTAGTTAAGCTTAAAAGCAAGATATTTCGCTCCAGAATTGGTGGAAACTGTCACAGAGCTGAAAGGAGAGTGAGTACTTGGACACGACTCCACATGAATGCTAATGTTGTTCTGTATCTTTTGCTAATGAGTTTGCCATGTCAACTTAAAAGGTGATAATTTGTTAGTATTGCAGGTTTAACTAAAGTCTGGGGTCACAATACAACGAAATACACTAAACAGGTTGCTACTGTCACTAGCTACCACAGCTAGAAAAACACATTTAGACTTCCACACAGACCCATGGAAAACATGCAAACTCCACAAAGAGCGGACTAGCCATTCATGCTGCAAGGCAATGGTGCTGTCCATTGAGCCACAATGCCATTCTCACTGTACATTGTGTTGTGCTGCATTGGTAATTGCCATGGTGGCATAAAAGATACAACACAGATAAACAGAAGCCAGTGTTCCTGTTGTAGCCACAATATGATGGCTTACTACATCATTCACAACTTCACTTAAAGACAAAAATAATACCCTTCAGTTCAGAAAGTTGCAACATTGTGATGTACTTCATCTTTGCATTGCACTCCCCGCTGTCAAAACTTTAAAAAAGTTTCTTTAGGAACTCAAACATACAGTATGAAACCACTCCTCACAAGAGAGGGAGATTTTGTAGAAATTCTGTTACAAAGTGCTGCATTAAATACTCTTGCGTGGCAGATTTAAACCACTCTTCCTGGTCCATTTAGAGGGGTGCCAGCCAGTGTTGTACCTGTAACACATACTACAACTCCTAATTGATTTTCCAAGGCAGCTTAGGCTCTAATTGCTGATTTGCCTGGGGAGATTTCTTGATCCAAATGGCTTAGCAACTTCTTTTGTGGTGTGCTGTTACGAGATTTTCATTCATGGGAGAGTAGATAGGACAGGGATTGACTGAATGCATCGAGAAACAAGTTGTGTACTGCATTTAGAGTAAAGGCAGATACGTGCACACAGACATGACTTTACAGAATCATTCCATGTACCTCACATTCACTCTGTATCCTATTTGAGAGTTATCCTTATCATTTATGGAGTGGCACAGCAAATATTGTTCACATCTGAAGTGTGACGATGATGATAACCAATTACATTATTATAATAAGTCATTGCAGTGTGGTATATATATATATATATATAAATGCAAAATTGCTGTCAAAGTGTTTAAGGATTAAACTTTTGCAAACTATTCAAGACATATATTTTACTTTTATTGGATGTGTTTTAGAGCAAACTACAATATTTTAACAAATTTGACACCAAATCCCGGGCAAAATTGGATATCAATATCTAAAGGATGTAAGTGATAGAACACAGCGCACTTTGAATGCCAATGTAATTGACTTATTTTATTAAGTAGTGTGGTGCAAAACAATAAAAACTTTATCCCCTGTGTGCTCAAATCTTGTCATCTGTATTCCTTTTTATTTTGAATGAAGCTTCAACATAAAACACATCAATAAATTGCCTTAATGGTAGTCAGCACAGAGATGGTGAATGCATCAATCAATATGAATCAGAGCAGCAGGACATCTCATTCACATTCACATTATTGAATGGCCATTAACCTAATGCAGTTCATTTTAATACCACTGTGTTCGAGGAATCACATGTGACTACTGTGGCCTAGGACCGTTTAGTCATCTGGCTGCAAACACTGTAGCTGCTCCATAGACAATGACTATAATAATACTGACTTTGTGAAGCGATGCATTTGGCATTTTCCCTTTTATGCTCCGGTGGGCTTTGTATAAAGGTCCAGATTTTCAGCATTACTGGAATGTAAAGCTTATTCCAGTGTTAGATTAAAAAAGTGTAATGGTAAAAAATCCAATGTCTTATTCATCATGTTGAACAGCTACAGCATTTCCAGTTATGTGACATTACACTTTCAGGTAAAATTATGTACTAAATTATTTAAATTGTTATAGCCTACTGCAGGAATTCCTTTTAAGTTGTCTATGGGCAGCATGCAAAAGGGAAATCTTTTTTAGAAAAGAGTTGTACAACACAAAGTTTGGAGGGAGTCCAATATTGTGTATAAATATTTAAAGCTGCACTTAATCAGTATGGCTAAATTATCAATGGATCCAGTGACTACATGTGATGTGAAAAGGGTCCCTTGTAGTGATGATCCCACAGACAATTATCACCCAGCGTTTGAGTTTTTTCAGATCAATGTTTTGGTTTTATGGCATGCAAATATACTGTAGTCAACTAGATGGTGAACATAATGGATCATTTAGCAACTAAAAAGCCAGATTTTCCCTGCTTGCTACCGCATTCTCTTGATAAGGTGAAAGTACAGTCCCGTCCGAAAGTATTGGAACGGTAAGGCAAATTCCTTTGTTTTTGTTGTTCACTGAAGACATTTGGGTTTAAGATCAAAAGATGAGTAGGAGACAAGAGTTCAGAATTTCAGCTCTCACTTCGTGGTATTTACATCTAGATGTGTTAACAACTTAGGACATACCACAGTTTGTATTAGACCACAGCATTCCTAGGTGAGCAAAAGTAATGGAACACATAATCTTAAAGTAAATAACATTTAATATTTGGTGGCGACCCATCGACATCACCAAACTGTTGCATTCTTCATTTGTGATGCTATTCCAGGCTTTTACCGCAGCTTCTTTCAGTTTGTTTTCTAGTTTGTATGCTTTGGATCATAAGCAGTTCCTTTCTTTCTCCACACTTTGGCCTTTCCATCACTTTGGTAGAGATTAATCTTGGTCTCATCAGTCCATAAGATTGTGCTATAGATCTTTTGCAGCTCATCTCTGTACTTCTTTGCAAATTTCAATCTGGCCTTCCGATTCTTCCTGCTGATGAGTGGTTTGCATCTTGTGGTGTGGCCTCTATATTTCTGCTCTCTGGGTCTTCTTTGAACAGTGGATTGTGATACCTTCACCCCTGCACTGTGGAGGTCGTTGGTGATGTCACTTACTGATGTTTTAGGGTTTTCTTCACAGCTCTCACAATATTTCTGTCATCAACTACTGTTGTTTTCCTTGGCCGACCTGTTCGACGTCTGTTGCTCAGTACACCAGTAGTTTCTTTCTTTTTCAGGACATTCCAAATTGTTGTCCTTGCTATGCCCAATGTTTGTCCAATGGCTCTGGTCGATTTTCCTTCTTTTCTCAGCTTGACAATGGCTTGCTTTTCTCCCACAGACAGCTTTCTGGTCTTCATGTTGGTTTATCCTCTTTAACAGGAAATGCAGTCTTTATAGGTTTGAACCAATGATGAAAACTTAGACTAGTCACTAGCTATTTAATGTTTGGACAATCACCCTAAAAGGCAACATCTGGGCAAGAAGAAACATCTGTCAGTCACATGTTCCAATAGTTTTTCTCACTTGAAAAATGGGTGGGTTCAAATAAAGGGTGGTCTGTCCTGAGTTATTTAACACATCTAGATGTAAATACCATGAAATGAGAGCTGAAATTCTGAACTCTTGTCTCATACTCATCTTTTGATCTTATACCCAAATGTCTTCAGTGAACAACAAAAACAAAGGAATTTGCCTTACCGTTCCAATACTTTTGTAGGGCACTGTATGCCAATGTTGGATTTATTGCTTGTTTTTGCTATCCCAGAGTGGCAAAAAAACAAAATAAAAAAAAACATACATGCAAAAAATATATATACATATTTTTTCTCCTGTTCACATGGGTCAAACATAGCGGTGGCCTGATGCAAATTGATTTCCTCCAGGTTGCACATAAAAATAGCTTTGCCCCCTTAGTTCTGATTTGTTGCACTGATACACCATTCTCTTTATGTGCATTTTATTAGCTACTTTCTCTCATGCTGCCATTTTAATGCAAAACACCAGCTCAGGCTCAGAATAAATAGAGACATTAAGGTAATTTCCCAGCAAATGAAATTGCAGTTGTTTATAGTACATGCACTTTTTTTTGAAGGATTATTTTACAAGAGTGACAGGAAATGTTTTATCTCAGTAAGATCACATTAACGGTACACTACAACCTCTTGGCCTAATCAAGCAACATATTAATCTAAAGGTAATTTTAATTTGTTTTCCCTGAGACCGATGGTTTGGCTTTCAAAATTAAGCCTAATTTAAGAAGAGGAAAAGTATGAGTAGTGAACTATAATACATATCCACATAAAATGGTTGTACATTCCTATTATATAACTGTAAGAAATTTTAAAAAGTTTACATAATCATAATAATATGATACAGATGTAATAATGTGCCTTTGAGACCTTAAACATAATCCAACACACACAGTCACCATATCACAGGATCAGAAAACCATGAATTCAATGTTTTAAGCATAAAGATCCATCGCTAAATCTCCGAGGCACAGCCCATCTCTGATTAGCTCGCACATTCTGTGTTGTTTTGGCCTTCATTTCCAAATCTGCTCCTCAAACACCCGAGAACTAAATAGTTTGGGAACATGGTGGGAGTAATCTGACAGAATATATGCAGTTTCATAAGACTAGCCGGGCAGAAAATAGATTGGGTAGTTGTGATCTGGGGGAGTTAGGATGGGAGTGGTGGGGTTTACAGAGAAATAATGTGTCACTCACAGTGCAGAGACTGCTGCCTCTGCAAACAAGGCTGAGGCATGACCCACAGCTTCTTTCATGTGATAACGCCTGAACATTTGTACCTTCCGCCTTCAGCTGCTTCAAATGTTCTTACGGACAAGCAAGCAGAAAAGCAGACTTGATGGGAAAAGAGATCCATTTAGACACATTTTCCCCATCACTCATTTTGTCTGTAGTGCTGTGACATAAGCTCAGTCTTTCTGTATGTGCCTTGACAGAAGTGCAAGGTAATTATTGAAACATATGGATGGCTGGGCCCTCTCTTAACCCTCTCACTAATGATGCGTGGCTATTACAGAAGGGCACGGGAAGGACACTTCTACCATTAACTGATATATCCCACCAGAGATCCATGACGTCTCCTGCACTTGGTGGCTGAAGTGAAGCTGTTAAGAGTTTTAGAGTGACCTTACTCATCCTCAGAAGTATTCCTCAAAACAAACAAAAAAGGGGACCATGAGCCACATGCTGCAAATACAAAAGACGTTTCAGTAAAAACTTGGAACTGTTAAGAACCTCGACTTCAATTACATGATAAAATCTTGAGTCCCCTGAAAATCTTGCTTTTCACTGTAGTTTTCTGATGACTGCCTCACTCTCACCAAAGTGCTGGCCAAACAAAATACTTTTATCATCATCCATTTTGGCTGTTTTGACCTGTTTTCACATCATATTGACATCCCTAGATCATAAGATGAATACAGCCCTGGTTCTTTTAAAAAAGAAAAAGAAAAGTCAACACATTTCTCCTACATTTAAAGCACACTGAACAGTTGCTACTGTATTTCACTGCATGTTGCTTACCAACAGAGTAAAGCAACCACTGATGGATTCAGAATATTTTAAAAGGGTTGCTCTCTGAGGCTGACGGTACTATGGGCTAGCACAGAAAATTACAACAATTGCTTAATCTTTGCTACATCAAAGCCTTTCCATTGGCAGCAGATTCAATTTAACTCTAGACGACCCACTTCAACTCCATTAACTTTCTGTGCTGAATGGAATCAGGGAAGATGCTTCCCCATAATGCCAGCTCGCTTAGGGCAATTTTTCAGCTTGGAAGCTGCAGCCCCCTCTGATGTTAATGGACCCAACAGTTACCCTCCCTAGTCCATGCAAAACACGCATACATCCCCCAGGTACATCGCAGTGTGACCTAGCCAACTGGAGCTTTTGTCCATGTGGTCTTGTGGCTGTGGGCAAAACTGATGCTGCTACACAATAGACTAAAAGCTTTGCCGGACAGCAAGAGTCTCCAACATAATAGCTGTAGACAGTCCAGGAGCAGTAGTTGAAAATAGCTTCACTCCTTCACTTACATACACAATTCAGCTGAAAGGGCCTTTTGCTATATGGACCTACACATCAGCAGCAGCTACTTGGAAGACCTTCTAAATATTTGCATTAGACCATCAGTAAAATGTAAAGTAGCTGTGACATACATACATAACATTTTGCTCAAAAGCTCAACTCTAAGTACAACTCTAAAAAAGTTTATTATTAGACCGTGTGTGTGTGTGTGTGTGTGTGTGTTATCGAGTGCCTTGACACAACCTTGCTGGGCTGTTGATTTTGTCTTCAGGCAGTGTACAGTAGATAGAGTGTACTAGAAGTCCAGCTGAGTGGGTGAAACTACAGAAAATGAAAGCCAGCAAGTACATCTGTTCAGTTCTTCTTAGTGAAAGTTTTTAGTCCACCAGTCTCTATGGACATCAACACATCTCCTCACCTCAACATATATTCCAACTGGCACATAGCACACATATTTGATTGGTCCATAACACCAGAGCAGTTCTCACATCCATCTCTCCCAGTTGCTAATTGAGACGGAGAAGAGGAGAAAGACTTCAGCCATTCCATTCTCTCCGTAAACGACTGTAGGACGCTGGAGACCAGATGGTCCCGTCTGCGAATGTCACTGGTGGCCAGTTGTTACATTTGACAACGTGGGCTGATCTGGCAAGTATCAGTACACTTTTGCTGCCTTCAAGAAAGAGCAACTGGGAAAATAGCACTTGGATTGATTTCATCCCTCATTCAGCGAACAGCAAATATTTTTGACAAAGACATATGGCGTAGAGAAGTGCACAGCAGCAGGCTGCCTAGCCTCAAGCCTGAGCTGTTTTCGCTTGATTGTTTCAGGCAACATGCGCACAAGCAATGCATGCAGTGTTCGCAAGAAGCCAGGCAGGCAGGCAGGCAGGCAGGCAGGCAGGCAGGCAGGCACAACTCTGCTTTGGCTCAAACACAGAGGCACATGATAAATCTCTGCAGAACCCTAAATATTCCTCCCTTACAGTGTTCTTCCAGGAACCTTTTCCTCTTTATTTTTTTTTTTTTTTTTTAACCAAAGCCTCATAATGTTTGCAAATATAATTCAACACATTGCTTCCTGCTACTGTTATTAAATCATGTTCATCAGCCTACATGAAGTCAAACTATTTGTCTCCAGACCACAACACTGCTTGCCAGATGTTGGCTGTAATATGTCAGTAAGGAAGTAACCGTGCTGCCTCGAAACTCCACCTAAGTCACCCTGTCTTCAGCTGAACCGATCTTTAAGAAATAGAGTCTTTCACCTTCAGTCTATTTGGAATTGGGGGGAACCAACCTGACGTTCAAAGTTGCTTGCTGAAGCAGAGTCCCTGTCTGGGCTTTGGCAGCTGGACTGATAGCCAGCCCTGTGGAATGGCAGCTGTTGAAGGGCTTTTTAAATTGCACCCAGGTTGATGGGTGGCTGTCAGGAGGGCAATGGACAGAGAATTTCGAAAGAGGGAGGGGAAAAGATCAGGAAGGGGGGTTGGGGAGGGAAGATGGTTGAGGACAGTGACCCTGACGCCAAGGTGTACAGAAAAAGAAATGTCTTGAATCCTGAAAAATTTAAGTATATGTGGTGAGTGGGGTGGGGGCGGGGAGCACTGGTAAGGTCAAAGCACTTTCTTTGCTACTAGATCCCCTGTCAAAGATGCACATGGAAATGTCAACAGTGCTCTCATTTTACTTTTCATAGTGATTTACAGTAGCTTCTCTGCCATTCAGATCTTACCATCCTTTTAATTGCAATAGCTAAGACAGGTTTCCACAGGCTTTTGAATTAAATCGTTTTGAGATTCTGCATTTTGCCTTTTACAGTGCAGTGGAACACTGTGGGTGTCATATAATGTGACTCTTTCAGCCTCACTGGCTAATATTGCCTTGCTGTGGTTGTGCTGCGCAACAGATGGTGTTTTAAGAAGGTCATCACGTCTATTTCCCCAGTTGTTACACGTGCTAGTTTCATTACTTGGGGATATCTAAGGCATCATCTAAAACCTGTCAAGGTGTTGTCAAACTGCAGCTGAATAGACGCAGTGCTTGTTAAATCTATTAGACTCTGTGGAGTTTTTAAGATTGAAATGTACACTATACACTGTGCAGTAAATTAGTTTAACAAACTATCTAATTAGTACTGTTAAGCGCACTATCTTAGCATACTGTGGAATGATGAGCAGTACTGTACTAAAGTGAACACAGGCTTGGGCACCATTAAATGTGTCTATTTTAGGGAAGGAACCTTATTGTCTAGAGCTATTCTCAGTTTCTGACAGGCAAAAGAATTTTCAGTTGGGATTTATTTTCTGCATCTCCACATATTCCCACAGTATTCAGCATTTAAAAAAACTGACTCATTTCCCTCTGTATCTCCAACCAACTGGCCCTGTGAGGTTCCGATAGTACCAGAGTGGCTACATTCATGGCCATTTATTAGCCATAAATCTACAAAGGGCGGTAGGACCTCTGACAGTTGGCTCTCTTATTGCCTGCTGATTGCTGGAGTGTACCTATTAATCATTTTATGTATTCCCCACCGGTCAGGAAATCTTTTTAGTGGAGGGATGGATCCGACACAATGGGGGTACCATTTTCCTCTTTCCTAACCCTCCGTTGTGTTTTGCTCTCTCTCATTTGCTCCCTCCAAAATTATGTTCTCATTACATTCCTCTAGTGCGAGACATAGCTGATGCTGAGCATCATCTTTATAAGATTAATTCAAAATGGATTTTTTAAACTCAAGTATATCAGATTTGCAAAATGTCAGTGTTCACACATAACAAGCTGGCATGTAGACAATATTGAGTTCATGGTAATTATGAAAACAGATCGAATACTATTTTATATATTAAAATGAGAAAGGATTTGACATATCCTGGAGAAAAAAGAGGGCAAACCTCAGCCACGAACTCCCAAAGTACAGACAGCATATTAGGTGTCCCACCAGGGACACTAACACACCACTGCTACACTACTTTAAAGGACGCCTATCGCTCTGTTCCCTGTGCAGCCTTGGGACTCTCTGATCATTGTCTGGTTCATCTTATCCCGACATACAGACAAAAAATTTAATCTGCTAAACCTGTTGTAAAGACTGTGAAAAGATGGACCAACAAGTCAAAGCTGGAGTTACAGGCCTGCTTTGACTGCACTGACTGGAATGTTTTTGAGGCTGCAGCCACTGACACTGTAACATCTTACATCAGTTTTTGTGAGGACATGTGTGTACAGACTAAAACCTTCCGCACATATAAGAACCAAGAACCCTGGTTCACAGTGAAACTCAGGCAGCTTTGTCAGACCAAGGAGGAGGCCTTCAGAAGTGGGGACAGAGTCCTGTATAACCAGGCCAGGAACACTCTGACAAGAGAGGTCAAAGCAGCAAAGAGGAGCTACACTGAAAAGCTAGGAAACAGCTTTGCAGCCAGTGATCCTGCGTCAGTGTGGAGAGGCCTGCGGACACTCACCAACTACAGGAGACCATCCCCCAACACTGCTGGTACTCAACAACTGGCAGATGAGCTGAATGGCTTTTAATGTAGGTTTGAAAAACCCACAGTCACACCTCTCCCCCGCTCCAACACCATCTTCAAACAGTCACTTCCTCCTCTGACACACTGCCACCCCCCCTCTCTGACCCCTCACCTGCACTCAAAATCTGTGAGGAGGACATGGGCCACCTCTTTCAAAGGCAGAAGATCAGGAAGGCTTCTGGCCCAGACAGTGTGTCTCCATCCTGCCTGAAAATCTGTGCAGACCAGCTGGCCCCCATCTTCACACAGATCTTCAACAGATCACTGGAGCTGTGTGAACATCTCTGGACTAAATCACTACAGGGCTGCCCTGACATCTGTAGTCATGAAGTCCTGAGATGGCCCACCTGAAGGACATTACAGGCCCCTTGCTGGACCCCCTGCAGTTTGCCTACAGGGCTAACAGGTCAGTGGATGATGCAGTCAACTTGGGACTGCATTACATCCTGCAACATCTCAACTCTCCAGGGACATGTAAGGATCCTGTTTGTGGACTTCAGCTCGGCATTCAACACCATCATCCCGGACATCCTCAGCACCAAACTCACCTTCAGGTTTCTGGGATCCACTATTTCCCAGGACCTGAAGTGGGAGCCCAACACGGACACAATCATCAAGAAGGCCCAGCAGAGGATGTACTTCCTGCGCCAGCTCAGGAAGCTCAACCTGCCTAAGGAGCTGCTGATCCAGTTCTACACAGCCATCATCCAGTCTGTCCTCTGCACATCCATCACTGTCTGGTTTGGATCTGCCACCATAAAGGACAGGAGCAGACTACAACTGACAGTCAGGACTGCAGAAAAAAATCATAGGTGCTAACCCGCCCTCCATTTTGGACTTATACATTTCCTGAGTCAGGAAACATCACTGCAGATCCATCTCACCCCGGACACAATCTGTTCCAGCTTCTCCCCTCTGGTAGGCGCTACAGAGCACTGTACGCCAAAACCAACAGACTTAGGAACAGTTTCTTCCCACAAGCCAATACTCTGATGAAAAGTTGATTTCTGACTCACAGTGTCGGGAACAATTCTTGTGCAATAACCCAGTAACTCTGCCTCTAATCAGCCACCTGTTTACTGTCTAACACTTATTATTTATTCACCATTCTCTATTTCAGTGCTGTTCATATGGTTCTATTGTCATATCGTAGATACTGTATACCAAATCCACCTACCTCAAGTCATTACTCCTGCACAAAATACTTATACTTATTTATTCCAGTGCTTCATTGCACTGTGTACATGTATGCATGTATATGTACCTGTATATCACATCCATCTCCGACATGTACGTACTCCTGCGTCCTTTGCACTGTGCTCACTGCACTATTTGTCAATATGTCTATATTGTTTTTGTTCATAGTGTGTATATTTGTGTTGTCTACACTGAAGTCTATGTCTGATTTTATTTTATTTTTATTACTGTGATTTTGTATTTTTGTATGAGTAAGCACATCATGAGCAATGTACAATCCAGAGTCAAATTCCTTGTATGTGTACACATACCTGGCAATAAAAGCTGATTCTGATTCAAATTACTGTATGCTTTCATTGCATTCAGGCACAGCACCCATAAGCCTGTGTCTGAACAGCTCAGTGATCGTACGCAGGTGAAATGACTGCATACTGTACATGAAACTGTAACCATTTAGTCTCAGTAACTCCATGATATAGCTTGCATATAAACTAGGAATAAATTCCCCTTCAGCATTTTGACAGCAGCTATTCAGATACTTTGCCCTCATACTCTGCAGTCATATTCCTCTGCCAGAATCAATTGCGCTGGCAACCATTGCAAAGCCTGAATTTCATCTCCCAGCTGGAAAAAAAATGGGGGGGGCATATATGCTGTTGATCAGTCACACGACTAATTTTCTCTCCAATCCCTCTCGATTCCCTTTTATAAATGTGAATTTGGTGCTAATCTGCAAGACCTTGAGCGCCTTATGCACACAATCAGCAGTGACGTGCCCACATTTTTCTCCTTTTTTTGGGGTCAATATCTGACCTTTTGCGTGCCGCCCACATTTTAATTAGTACTAAACTAAAAAGCTACTCCCATTTCCCCTTTTGTTCTCACAGGTCATTTTTCCCAAATGAAATCCATGGGAGATATACCACATTCAAGCAGTGATTGAATATCAGTGGTGATGAAGGGGTTTTGGTAACGGGTTGGAAAATTACAAGGGCTTAAGTGTCAGACACATATGCCTGCCAAATGTAATCAGTGGGTAATAAATGTTTGCCCTTTACACAATAAAAAGCAATGGCAGTGCTGAATGTGTGCTCAGCTGAGGGCAGCAGATAACCGCGTTGTTGTAGCTGTGATTAAAATGATTTCCCAACAACAAAACCTACTGCAATCTTCACCCATGCCTCTTGAACGCTTTCCCACAAATGACATCAACCTTTTATCATAACAGCTTTTATGACATTTATGAATAAAATGCAATCTAACATGCAGATTTTTTGTTTGTTGTTGTTGTCTTGCAGCTCTTGAACTGTTGGGAAGGTTGCTTGAGTGCTAAGAGGTAAGCTTTTGCGATCAAATCCGTTGCAAGAATCGTTGTATAGTCAATAACAAAGATGGGTCACGGCATTTTAAGCTGGGTTTCCATTTCTGCTCAGTCTCAGGACCGTGTTAATGCTGGTTACAGCGGAATGGAGCCTCAGAGGGTAGAGAGTGACGGCCTCTTGCTCTTTTCTCCCCACTGTTTAATTAGCATGGCCTCAGAGACTGGGGTGCCGCTTTAGCAATCACGAATCCTGCCCAGCCAATAAGAACTTGTGTTCAACCACGTCTGACAGAGATAAATGGCATGCCGCAACATCTCAGCCTCGCCCATCATCTCCCATGCAATAGTGCACTATGGAAGACTAGAGGGGTGCCACACATCTAAGTGGGCATGTGGGTCATTGGATAACAACATAAATATTTGTGGGTGTTCAGTTTGTGTGTACACATTGTTTGCTAAATGAACCACATCTGCTTTTGTTTGTACTGTCTAATGCTTGTGTGTTTGCTAAGCACACCGCAAAAGTGTATTAGAAGAATGCCTCATATTTCCTAATTGAGACTCTAGGGCTTTGTTTGGTCAATAGGTGAGACAATAGTGGTGGTATCAGGTGGCTCACGTAAGCCAAATCTGAAAAGAGGTTGATATATTACAGTCCGCAAGCTGATCATGGAAAGCATTTTGGAGCTGAAGATTCGATTAAAAGAAAGCATATTTTGGAAAAATTGTCTTTGAAACAAGGGAACTGGTATTCATCCGTGTAAAAGACAAGATTAACAGAGAGCTTCCCGCATTACCTAGTCGTCTCAGCCAGATGCTATATATTGTGCAAGTGCTGGCTGATCGGTCTAGAACCACCATGTTATGTGGGCACAGATTCGACACAGACTATACAGGAGACCTTCAGTATATGTAAATGAATCAAACCACCAAGATAATTATACCCAGTGATGTTGAAGGTACCATGTCTAAAGAGGACTTCACAAATCAAAGACACATCAAAGGCAGAATTTTCTGGGAAACAATGATGAGCATGAAATTTTGGCCTTTAGCCTCTCTTGTCTGGTGCTATAAGAATAAGATTTGTTTGCTACCCTTTGCTTTAAAGCGATCCATGCATTTCTAGGTTGGTTTCTAATTCAAGTGTCTCTCCACCAAAACCTGCAAATCTTTTAAAAGTTTGAGATTGCAGCACAGATGGCACTGAAATAGAAATAGATCCATCTTACCAGCTTAAATCACATAGTAGGGTTTCAACAGAAATCATCACAGTCCACAAATGAAGAAAAACTATTTTTAGACATTTAGTGCTGTTAATAAGCACTGGTGAACTTCCCAGTTCAACACAACATGACTCTCTGAATCACCTGCAAGCAACTGCTAGGTCCAGAAAAAGCTGAACTCATCAGGCTGGACCAAATCACAGTCTCCAGTCCAAACAAGGGAATGTAAGCCTGTAGTAAACACTTCCAGTTTATATAGTGCAGTTTAAAAAATGATTCTGGCTTAATAGATGTTTACATTAAATTAATTTCCTTTAACTGATTAATATGCATGCTGGTCCAGATAAACAGATCTGTTCTGGCTACGTGAACCAACTCATGTTTGGAAAATTCCAGTCAGAAAATAATGGATTGCCTGTTCCTGTTTGCTCAATTGTGTCAGAGAAGCCTTTTTAAGTTGTTGTTCACCACAAGACATGAACTGCGCTCTATTAATTGTGCCACTCGTTTTAGTTTCAAGTTTTTAAAGTCTTTTAAAGGGGACCTATTATACTCAAAATAAACAATGATTTTCTATCTTATATGGGCCCTTCACGTAGGCCCTCATTTCAGCCTCTGTCTGAAACAAGCTGTGGATGCTTCTGTCTCTTGAACTCGCCCCATGTTGTTGGGTAGACACGGACTGAGCGTAGCGGCTGCCAGGAGGATGGGGCTGCGCCTTAATTTTTTGGCGTGACCGGTGTTCTGTGCCTGGAGCAAATGACCATATATGGAAATATATCTATATGGATATGAGGTTTTGTCTCACAGGAATTTCTTTCAAATACGTTTCCCTCATCATTGTAAGTTTGGGCCAAATTTAACATGAACATCTGACATTGTAACATTATAGATATGACAGGAAACAAGGAAAGGCATAATCGGTCCCCTTTAATGCCATCAACATCTCTATCTATAAACATACTATAAGTAGGGTTTCTTTATTATTAAAATGACTGCTCCTATATCCTGACACATTCTTATGACTAAAATACACTTCACTTGTGGGGTGGTTTCAGCAGTAATTGCTGCAGCCATTTCCCCGTGTCTCCTGTTTCAGTAGATCATAGGAAGGGAACAGTTTGTAGCAGTGGGGGCATAATTAGTGATAGGCCTTGGACATGTCATACTCTGTTAGTCAGCCTCACTTTAATTCCTTTGTCTCCTCTCTGCTCATAGCATTTACTCAGGCTGTGTATATGTAAGTGTGTATCTTTGCCCAGGCGTTGACTGTGTGTGTGTGCATACTTAATGTATCTAGTAAAATTTCTTTTGACCCTTGTGACAATACAAGAAAGATATTTTATCAGGATGCATGTTTGTGCTTAAATGCTAATGTTTGTCCTTTCTCTCGGTACTAAGATACCTGTGTGAGTGCTCGTTTGATTTCCTGTAGAACAAAAGAAAAACAAATCATCAATTTTGGCTTTGTCTCTAAAGCTAGAAAGGCTTCAATATTCAGCTGGCTTATGAGGCTCATTTTGGCTTTAATTAGAGGAAACCTTTTTGGGCTTTCTATATTCCTTTTTAAGCAGTTCCCTGTAGCAACACAATGCACAAAAAGGGTTTTGTATGATGCCAAAAAGTAGACTGATTACAGTCAAAGGACGTTTTTTAGCATGATTGAGTGTGTGGAGTTTGCAGAGGGGTTCCTCAACCTCGGCTGTCGACGTGAGGGCGGATGAAAGCCGCTTTGAGGATACCGTATACGGCTAGGAGGAAAAGCTTTTCCCGCCACCACCTTCCTTAGCTTTTCTCCATTTTTCCTCCTCTCCTTCATCTCCCTCCTTTCTACCCTCTCTCATCCTCTTGCTACCCTGCCCCTCCTCTTGACTGCTTCTACCCTCCCTCTGTTGTTTCCCTTTCCAATTTTCCCTATACATCCAGCCCACTCTTTCTCTGGAGCCTCTGTCTCTGCCATAGCTGTCTTCATGCCGGCACTCATCTGTATCCGCTCCTCTCTCACTCGTCCCTCTTTTACTTTTATCCTTTCACCCTTTTTCCCATGTGAGGCTGATGACAGTAGTGAAGGACACTGCCCACAGTATGTTGATTAGTCTAAAATACATTCCCAGAAATCAGGGATTACACAGACTGAATTAAATTCACACCCCCATTTCATTTATTTTCATAACATTTGCTGTTACAAAATACATTTCATGCTGAAGTATAGTTTGTGTAGCTGTTGTGTAACTGATTTCAACATGTAAATTTTATAAATGTGGAGCACAGGGTTCAGGTGTGTGCCAAGAGCCCTTTTAGGTAATATTCCTTCAGCTATAGCACATGGCACCTCTGCAGATAGCAACGCTTGGGCTTCTGTTCTTTCATCACGCTATGTTAGCTTTACAAAGAAAGGAAAGGGGAAAAACCCTGCAGGGTTTGGAAGTGAACCTTTAAAGTAAAGTCAGTAAAGTCAAAGGAATAGCCAGATTTATACAGCTCTGCTTGATGGGATTATTCCTTAGGTAACCTCCTGGGCAGAAGTATGTATCACTTCTATCTAATATGAAGTAGCTGGAGTAATTAGTTTAGAAAAACCAAAGCAGAAAATTCCACAGTTGAGTACAAACCTACTAGAAAAATAACATTTCACAAGCTAGGAATGTAATTTTCTAAATGGATACTCCTACACGTCTTGTACTGTAGCAGGTGTGCAAATGATATCACCATATCTGTGTGAATAGTACCTACATTCTGTGCATATTTATGAGAATATCCTGTTCCTCCAGCATAAACATAAATGCTATGTAATAAAGATTGTATCAGGGTTGTGATGTTATGACTCTAGACCTTTATCCTTTCCATTATCCATAATCAGAAGACAGACTTTGGTTTATTCAGACTTCAGATGCACATCAAAGTCCACTAGTTGCACAAAGCTTTCTTGTTCTTGGCTATATTTATTAAGGGGGACTTCTGTGTATTAGGAGGAAATTAGGACTGCTTTCAAACTAACAAATATGGCTGACTGAGATAAAGCTCCACACTGCCTAGCAGCCTAGCTGGAACAATTTAACAGGGCATTTTAAATTCAACATTTAGTGAAGAAATAGCAGAGAAAATATGCCTTTTCGTGAGGTTACTGTGGTCTCTAAAAACTCTCTTTCTGTTGCTTCTCCATACATTTGTGAATAAACAACACATTATGGGTAATGTTTTCCTCCTTTGTGTTAGTTGTCAGCAGGTGGGGTTAATTGTCAACCACACACTGAACACTAAATACTGAAACATAGCACAAAGAACTTTGTTCTGACTCTTGATAGCATGTGGGTGGGTTGGCTGACTTTTTAAGCTTGAAAAGTGAAAGTTTATGTTTTCTGAAACTCATATTAGAGTGGTAAAAGAGCAAGATGAAGACTGACCTGACATACGTTTGTGGAAACCAGTGCCTCCTCTTTCTTCAAATACCCCACTGGGCCATCAAAATCAATCAACAATTATCTAATAATTCAGTATTCTTAAAGGATTTGTCCTCAGACACATACCTTAAATGTGCTGTATCTTATCCTGCATTGACAGTAAAGATTGCATTTCTCCCATGACGCCATGCTCGCGCATACCTCTAGCATTATTTGAAGAGCCTAGGCAGCTTGTTTGCGATTGATTTTATTTACAAGGCTTCTCTATTTTACTCTGTGCAAATCAGAGCAATTGCTTCCAAGTGCATGCATGAATCAATGCCTCCCTGGAGCCTGCACTGGCGACTGCATGCAGCTCAATACCTCCAATTTATGTTTTAATTACGATGATCTACTAAGTGTTGGGAGCTTGGCCCTACTCTCACAATCAGCACCAACAAGCTCAGCAGCTCGGCATTGTACTGCACATTTACTGTCTACACAGGCAGACGGTGGTTTTAACAGTGTCTTTCAAATAGCCTGGAGCCTCAACTATGCTGATTTGTACTGGTGATGGTGTAGAATGTGGTTGCAAGGATGTTGCATATTTTGCTGACATGGTTAAAGTTGACTGAATAATGGAAGGACATGCGTAGTTCAGGAAATTGGTAAAATAAATATATTTTTTAAAAAGATCTTGAAAGCATCGCTGTTATTTTCATATTTATAGCACTGTACTGAATTTTGGGAAGCCACACAAAATGGCAGGTAGTGGTGTATTACATGATTTGCTATCAATTGTTGTTCAGACACAGAGTATAAAAACAACTGCTCAGCTCTGACAGCCTCGTTTGGCAATGTGGTTCCAGACTGGATTTTACACCCCTCCATGTTTATCCTGTACTGTTTTTGTTTGGCAGAACAGTATATCATATGATCACTTGCCATTAAAAGTGATTGCTTAAGTCAGTATGCCATATAAGTGGCTTCTGGCAAGACTGGAAGCCATAAATTTTATTGACTCCTGTAATTAGGACAGATCAATAAAAGGCCGTTTCTCTCACTGCTTCCAAGGACTGTATTGGATGGTGCACTTTTCTTGGTCTTGATTCCATTGCAATCACTCAATATTATAACACAAAAACACCTTGAAATGCTGAAAAAAAGTGTATTTTACATACATACATAGAACAGCACAACAGCTTTTTACGGTATCAATCCAGAATTGTGAAGAAACGCTTTGCTATTTTATGGAGATAGAGACCACCAGGGTTCCATTCTACTTTCAGAGAATGTCTTTCTATATAATTTGTTGCTGTTGTTTTGTGTTATGCCATTTGCAGATGCTCCACCGGTAATACCTATTATAATACAGTAGAAAAACGGCTCCATAGTGTGTTGCTGTCAAGCCTCTTAAGTTGATAGCTGTGTCTTTGAAACACTGCGGGAAGAATCCCTTTCTGTCAAACAACAGCTGGTGAAGACAACATGATGCGGAGGCCACGGACGAGTGAGCCATCAAGCCTGCTTCTCTGACAGTATATTGGCAAGCCACGTTTCATAAGAGTCTGTCTCTCTCTGCTCTGCTTTTATGGTGCGTGAATCAATGATAATTGTGCTGTGTTCTCACTTGAATGGCAGAAGTATCCCCCATGCGGCAACAGTCAAAAAAAAAAGGGGGAGTTTGGAGGGATGGATCAAGGAATACCCAGAAATTAGCATGAATGAAATGAATCACAGTTCTCCTGGGATTATGATTCATTAGCTGGAAAATGTTCAGTAAAGAAGGCATCCGTAGCACCGTGCCAATAAGACTAATATAATACAAATTATGAGCAGCTATGAAAAGCAAGGTTATGTTATCCGTGACACATGCCTGTTGATGATATGGATTTAAAGAAGAGTTGTGCAAGGCAGTGAATTTACAATCTGCTCTATAGCTGTGACGGTGTAGTAGATGAATTAGAGAATCCCTTCAGGGATTATTAAAGTATTGCATTTTTTTTGTTGTTGTTTTGTAATTATCATTGTATTTCACCCACGCTGTATAGCATGTTTTAAGTGCAGTGTAGATTGGATCAAACATGCCACTCAAAGGCTGTCAAGCAAACTGTGATCAAATCAAAGCTCAACAACCTTATCCCCAGCTCCAAGCCCTAATTTTGTCCCAAACCAAGCTCCCATTCTCCTTTCCCTTATCCCTTCTGAAAAGCCCAGTGATTAGAAGTAGACTAAAAGTCGACTATAGCACCCCCACACCTCACCCTACCCCACTCCCGACAGGACCTTCTTGAATCCCCAAAGCTTTGGCCAGTTTATCAGCATCAGGGGATCAGCCATCCCCCCCACACAAACGTCAAACGGGGAGCCCAATGTGTTCCGCGGCTTTCGGTGTAATCTCTTTGGCTGTCGACAGATCTAGTGAGGGGTCAGCTGTGATAACGGGATCACTCAGGAGGAGACAGGGGAGGGGACCACTAAAGAAAAGGAACAGAAGCTAGAAAGAGAGACATGTGGGCAAGTGCAATATGAGTTCTGCTTGTGCTGTGGAGCATACCTAACAGCCACTGGACATGCATGGAGTTACAGGCCCACGCATGATCCTGTGACACCCTTATATGAAGCCTGTAACTTGAGCTGGAATGATCAGTCAGTCAACAACTATTTTAATTATCAGTTCATTGTTTAAGTCACTAGTGTAGCCTGTTTAATATGTGCCTGTTCAGAAAGGACCAGGCTATATCCGGGAACAAAAGCATTAATTCTGAAAGTTACATCGCTGATGCTTGAAATGTCCCCTCTCAATACACTACACAGAGTGTACTTCTTTCTCTTCTTCTTTTTTTGAGGGGCTTTTTGCCTTTATTAGATAGGAACAGCTGAAGAGAGACAGGAAAGGGGATGATATGCAGCAAAATCTAACCCACGCTGTTGTAGTAAGGGCCTTAGTACTCGCACACTCTACCAGGTGAGCTACCAGGACGCATGCATTACTAATCAATATGTCCATTAGATCTCAGGAGCTCGCAAACAATACTGCACTTCCCTGGGTCCTCAGCAATACACCCGCCAAGTGTGAATTCGATTGGATGAGCAGTTGTTGAGAAAATCTTATGACAGACAGAGACTTCTATTTTAGTTAGATTAGTTTCCAGCTTTTGAAATGTGAGGTTTTTCTGCTTTCCTCGGTATATATATATATATATATATATATATATATATAGCTCTAAATTCAATAATATTTGGTTCGGAATGACTCAGAGAAAACAAGCAATTTTATTATCACCGTAGATTTTGAGAAACTCAGCTTGTGTTTCTGAGCAGTTTGCCACTATTTATAGATATTGTATAGACGAAACAATTGCTTGAATAATCAAAAAAAAAAGCAGCAGCCTTGGGTCAAAATGTAATAGAAAAGCTTCTGCTGAAAGAAATACAATTATGTCGCAACTATTACAGCGGAAATAATAGAGAATCCACTACTGGGTTACAAACTGAGCCCTATTTGACATGGCTGTATGCCTGACAGAGCAGCGAGGCACCCTGACAAGGCTACTTTGGCCTGTCTTGCCAGTCTGCCTCTTGCTGCATCCACTAGCACTGTGACCTGGCATCTTATTAAAACTGCTAAAACGCATAGAGAAGGAAAAAAATAACAGCAGCTGACATAAATAGTGGAAAAAATGGAAGGGTGAAAGGTCATGCAAAACTGACACGGTAGAGTATCAATTTTACGCTTGGGCATCCAGTTGACATTGAGCAACAAACGCATAAGCCATTACTTACACCCCATCACACATGCTAGCATATACGCAAAGTTTTACAAACATATTTTGTATGCATACGGTCACACTAGCATTCATAGACTCTCTCTTTCTCTCTTTTTTCTGACTCTCCCTCTCAAACACACACATGCTGAGAGGCAGCATGGTAGGCAGTGACACAAAGCTAATGCCTTGTCACACAGGCTGTCAGCAGATTAGCCAGTGGATTACACCCCAGCCATTAGATGTGCACAGAGCGAAAGGCCACAAACATGGCAGACAGAGGGGAGGAAAGGAGAAGAGAGAGTGAGACAGAGTGTGAGACTGGCAGCGATGGGGCATATTCCGTCATAAGGTATAGGGGCAACTAATGCAGGATATGTTAAAGGAGAATAAGGGAAAATATAAAGGCTGGTTAAGTAGTGCAAAGAAAGAAGTCAAAGTGACACAAAGGAGATGTCGATGGGGAAGATGTAAGGATAAGAAAAGGGGATTGGGTCAAGATAATTTGCTGCTAGAGCAATGGTAACAAGATAATCAGACAGACAGGACAGAAAAGGTAATAAAAGTGGGAGAAACAAGAAGAAAAACAGAGGAAGGGTGGGAGAGTATCCAAAAGCACATGAGGGAGAAGAGAAGAGGAGGAGATGTTGCGTAGCGTGCAGGTGAAACAAAAAAAAACAAAAGACAAAAGTAAACGGATGGTAGGAGTAGAGGTGATGAGAGAGACATGAGAGGGCAGAGAGAAGGGAAAGAGGATGCTAGAAAGGGAAGAGAGAGGGTACGGGAGGTGCGGAGAGAGATGGAAATGAAAGAACCAACAGTAGAGATTAGAGGGGAGAGATGGGATGTGAAGCATCAGAGGAGAGGATGGAGAATACTCAGTATTCAGTACATTACAAACGACGCAGCACGCAGGCAAAGTGGAAGATGGACCTTAATGAAGAGTTTGGCAGCGAAAACATCGGCTAAAGATTAAATTCCGTGAAGGGCAGCGGGATGTACAGATTAGTACTAGAAACATAATGTCATCATAGTTGGGCTTTGGCCTCTTTTGTCAAACCTCAAGATGGCCATAACTTTAAAAATGTTAAACATTAGCTTGTATTTATTAAATTTGATTCATCCTGCCACTGACTTCTGTCACAATATGTCCATTTTACAGTGAATCATTTTGATATTGAAATAGACAATGTCAGACACAAATAGACATGTCAGAAAAAGCACAGGTGTAAATAATAAAATTCAAAATGGCTGAATTCCATTTAGCAGCTTCAGTTTCAGGTTTCCGGTGTTGTGCAGATGCTGGCTCCCTGTCAGACTTACGTGGACACTCACTCCAATAGAATGGAGCTATAATTAATTGTTATTAGCAGCTGTTATTAGCACCTGTGCTTTCCACGCTATGATAAGTCAAAATGTCACCTGTGTCCTCTTTGATGTCCTTCATATTCAGCCAGTATATTCTCTTTTTAATTAGCTTAGCTCATCTGGTCAAAAACATTACCCAAATTGGGATTTTTGAATGCATAATACTCACAAAATGTCAGACGCCTAAGGAAGTTGTAATCGAGAACGTCTTAGTAACCAGCAGACATGGAACAACAACAACAAAAAAATCTTCCACATTACATACAATAATTGAATCCATTATTAACATAAATATATTGCTCAGTGCTCAGAAAACCTGATAGCTAGCAGAATACAGCAGTCAGGACACTTACAGGACAAGGCTGACCACGATTAGCAGTACTTTACTTTGGCTTAGTGTTAGAACTTGTTTGATTCAGTTGACATCCATTTAGAAGCTGTTCTAATGCTTTTGATCACATGATTTTCATCGGCAGATTGATTTTGCCGGTAGGCGAATAATTATGTATGATCAAATGTTCTCATTTTTTAAATCTAAATGTTCATTTTCATAAATTTATCATTTTGACATGGTCAATGCAAAGGCATCTGGCAAACACTATTTGGTGATAAAGATCATGTGATATGATTGAATGTACAGTGGAAAACGTTTTGTCGACTGTTTCAAGAAAGCTTTTTCTAAACTTGCTTTTTTAGAGATGCTAAAGAATAGTGCTTTCCTCGAGATGTTACTAACTGCAGATGGCAGTATTGATGGCAGCAGTATCAGAAACTTTTCAAGCACTTGTTAGTTTAACTTTTACCAAGACTCCCTTGTATCACCATCTGCTGAGTAAAATGAAAGCTTATCCCTGCGACGCTTCTTTTTCTCTTGTCTTTATTTTTATCAGTCTCCGGTTCCACGTGGAGAGTTGTCAGGCTTCCTCAGTTGGCGTTTCATTTTATAATAATCAACTCCAGTGCCCCTATCGTCACCACCACCTACCCCCACCGTAAAACCACTTTGCAGACGTAATGACACGTAATTGTCTGCTGGATTTGCCTGTTAGGAGCTTCACTTCAAGCTAGTATTTGTACAAGAATGCAAAAGAAGATGTCAAGTTAACAGCGGCTAATGGGAAATTCTGATATCCTTTCAGACTGGACTGAATTGTGTTCAGAAAAGCCACGAGAAGCCTGTCACACTGTGCTCACACACAGAAGGCATATGTTTAGTGTATAAATTGCATGAATAGTATGCGCTATGAGTAAACAGCAGTATATTCACTGATTATTCTTGGTGACTGAGATGGGCCTGTGCTGACATGTACATCAACATGCGTGTGTGCATTGTGTGTGTGCATGCATGCATACATGAGCGTACGTGTGTGTTTGACAGCAAGGCTGATGTCATTCAGGGAGCTTTAGCTGGTTGAGTGATTTGAATGTGTGCTGTGGAATGAGCGGAGTCTCAGTAGTGCCAGAGGGAGATGGAGGGGGGGACTAAATGTGTGAATCCCCGCAGGAGATTTAGACTGTTTATTATGATAAGCCTCCGCGCGCACACATCCTCCACCTAAACATACATGTGTACATGCATAAACTCACGTGCATATGTGTAAAGACAGAATAAAACGGGAAGATGCAGAGATAGGGAAAATGATAGGGAGATAAAAGGAAAAGAGACAAAAAGAGCGAGGGATGTTCTGAGACATGTGATTCACATATGCGCAGTGATAGGCTCGTAGTTCACAACCTATAAAAACTAATTCCACACCAGCCTATCCATAGACATCTCATGTGGGAGCCATTCCACCTTTTAAACCCTCTCTCACTTAAAGCAGGCCCAGATGTAAGTCAAGGGGCTGCTTTGGATTAGCCAGAGAGAAAAACTCATTTCCTTTTCCATTTTACGAGCATTTAATTTGAAACAATTAAGATATTATGGTGCTGCGGATTCACTACACAGAGTGACAGCTGGGAGCAATCCCATAAACCCCTGAGCCAGTGAATGAGGCACCTTGCTCCTCTGTTTCTCTTCACTTGCCGCCTCCTCCTCCTTCATCTCCTCTCTGTTATTTCATTGAAGCATTTACCTTAAAGCTCCGTTGAGGTGAATGTGCTACCTTTGCCTCAGCTCCGATCTTCGCTGCAATCGCCATTTACTTTAGCAGCTCATAAATGCACCAGTTGGCTGATGATAGAATGGCCTAATTTCCCAAGACTAAAGGGAGGAAGCGAGTGCAGAGAATGTTTACCTTCTGGATGGCTTTTCCCATCACAGCTTTTTATTGCGTTATTGGATTTATAGCATAAGTTGCATGACTCATCTTTGGAGGAAGAAATGAGAAAGATGCAAACTACAGGGGGCAGCAAAGGGTAAGCTGAGAGGCCATCAATTGCACTGTATGTTGTGGCAGTGCGGTCAATATCATGACAATAATTTTCATATAATGCTGGACATATCTGAATTTGAACACTTGTTTGACGTCATGCAGTTGTTTATATGGTGGATTTTGGTGTCAACAGATGTTGATGACCCTCCATGTCCTATCTGTCCTACACTTGGAGAACTTTGTCACTCCCTGACTTCGAATTCAAGCTAGCTTTGTCAGCAGCCACCCATCAATTCACCTCCGCCTGCTCCCACCGTCTGCACTGGCATAGGAGGGCATTGGAGGTGTGAAATTGATGAAGGTGCTTGTGAAAATGTCAGTGGGGGCTCACTGGCCAGAAAGAGAGAAAAAGAGAGAGAGAGACACACACACACACAGAGAAAGAGAGAGAAAGTACATTTTGGGGTGGAGGGGGTGACAGATAGGAGTGGCAAAAGCTCCTTTTCATGAACACTGAACTGTAAAATGGAGGACCCAGCGCAAACAATGGCCATAATCAGTCGGCTATGGTGAGAGGCTTCTCGTAAATGCCTGATGCCAGCCCGCACCCGCTGAAAGAGAGAGAAAAGGAAAGAGGGAGGGATGGAGAGAGGGAGAGTGACAGAAAGAGACATGGACAGGGATGAGGTGTGTGTCACTATTCGTTTGGGAAAGGAAATTCAGAGGGGTAGACAGCAGAAGGAGTAGAAGTAGTGAGTGGGGTAGAGAATGGGCAAATAAAAGAGGACCCATATAGCTAAACATGCTAAACAAGTTGAGTTAAATAGCTAAATAGGGCTGCAATTTGTTTCTATTTTCAAATCATCTGTTTCTTTGACTTGTATATAAATCTTTTAGTTAATAAAATAAATTAGAGAAAATATCAATCCCAATTGACAGTAAGGTCATGCACTGTAAGCTAACTAAGGATTGCCTGTGGTGTTTGAAAGTCCAAAATCAGAATATATCCAGTTTACAATGATGACAATGAAAGATAGAAACAGCATTTTTTGCTTAATAAATGACTTAAAGAATAAGTTGACATTTAAATTAACAACTGGCTAATTGATTATTCAACAAACCATTTCAATGCCAGCTTCTAATACATGTACACATAGAGCACACAGAGCACATGTTCATTTTTTGGGATATTTTGCATTTGCATGGAAACAGCACATAATACAGTATGACTCAACAACAGAGCGACTAATGCACCTATTAGTGTCTATGGTGACAGAGGTTTCCCGCTTACGGAGGAGAGTGCTTATTACAGTTTATTTGCTTATGTATAGCCTCCCTCTTAATAGGGTGCACCCTCCACAGCTGCAAATGTGACTTCATGTGGACTGACAATCAGTAGTGAAGTGGGGTCTGGATGAGTTTGGTAAAGGGCCTCTGTTGCTCCACTTCCATTGGTTCACTTCCACTATCTTGACTCCTCTTCAATTTTATGATCGCAATATGGATGCCAACTTGATAGGTGCTTCAGGCAAGCACGGACCACACACACATTCAGTCAAGTTTCACAGGACAGATACCTTGAGCTAGGTTCCACAGAGGGACACTGTCAGGCAGGAGTTGACTCAGTCTGTCTAAACCTGGTTCCCTTGCTATATCGGTCTTTGTCTCAGCACACCAGGGCTGCTCACGCCATCCCAGTTGATCTCTTGATGGACCCAATTGCTTTTCAGCTCATTACACCCCATGCCAACGCCACACTAAATCAAACCAAGGTCCCATCCATAACCCTCATCGTGAATCTGATTCCGCTTGACATCATAATCAGGTGACCACTCATGACTCAGCAGTTCCAGTATAGATAGTAAGCGCGCATGTCTAGTCATGCCCTGACAGCCGGAGCTGTTTGGGCCTTAGGAGTGCAGCCCATTGTGTTCTCATTGACAATATGCTAGTGACCCTCTCTGTGGCAGACAATATATTTAAAAGTGCTGCAGAATGGTTGTGTGTCTGTGATTTATGAAGTTTACTGATGGACAGAAGCTAGCTGCTGCTGGCTCTGAAACAGCGGTCCAGAGCTTCTATAGTAATGTTAGAGGTGTTAAGACACATTCCCGGAGCACCAAGCTTCCACTCCAGGCACAATGGGCAATAGAACGGCTAACTCCACGGCTAACTAAGTAGCTAACATAGTAGCAGCTGCTGTTAGCAGTAGTTAGCTGCTAAATTAACCAGTAACATATAAACTCCATAAATTGGCAAAGGTGGAGGCAGAGCAGCCGGAGGACATCAGAGGAACAGTATTTTCTCCATCAACTCTGATCCAGTTTCAGTAAAACTAGAGAATAAAGTTGTGTTTTTGTACAATAATCAGTGAGGTATAGTCTCACTTAGCAGGCCTTGGTTTAGCATGTTGCCGCTAAGCCCCTCTTCTGTGTTTTCTGAAGTTGGCCAATCAGAAGCAAGTGGGCTTTCAGGGAGGGGGCCTTAAAGAGACAGAAGCTAAAATAGATTGTTCAGAAAGAGGGTGAAAAGAGGTGCTGAAGCAGCAGACAGTATGAGCAATACAATGTGTTTTTTGAACATTAAAACATGTAAACATTTTCTAGCAGAAACCCTAAATACAAGTATGGACCTGAAAATTAGTGTTCTACCTTTAATACATTGTTGCACACTGAACTATGGATTATAAACACTGGGAATAGATGCTGCCACCACACAGCATAATCTGTAGTCATGTATGCTTCTGTGATTTCAACACTGTGGACTTGCCACATTGGACTTGGGTACGCTAGTCTAGCTACTTGGAAGCTAGTCAAAGCTAATCAATCATGTAACAAGCCTGCGGTCAGCTCCTCCAATCTGAGGCAATGTCACACTAGACTAAACATGTAGTCAGCTTCACCAGAATTTAAGACTACATGCAGCCAGCTCTGTAGGTATTGTGACATCAGGCTGCTGTCATGTGTACCAAAGTTAATATCTAACTATTGGAAGCACCACTGCTACGAGATAATATATTACCACAGGACTCACTCCAGGTTCAGCTGGCCTGGTCCAACACTGCAACACTGAAAAGCTATTTTCTCAATGAGCTTTTTACTCTGAGCGATAAATGAACACAACGTTTTCTACCAAAGTCAGAGCAGCTTTGGTTTTTTCGACGGCATATATTTCTGTGGACCTCTTAAAGACAGCAAGATTTGAATCAAAACACAATGACGGGTTATAGGGTTGTTTAGTCATATTGCCTTTGATGTCAATCAAAATCGGACCAATCTACACCCAGAGTCCTTGTGAAGCAGATCAGCTGAGATGTGAATGTTAAACTTTCAATAAATAACAACCAAAGATGTTTTCCCCACATTTTTAACTTTGACTGTTGCTTCTTAGGTCATGAGTATTTAGTGTTACAGGAAACTGTTTAACACTTTTTGAGGCTTTAAGGTACTGCCTGTTTGTGACACAAAAACTCTTTATAGCGTCATACCTATTACCTACCTATTATAACCTAATGTGTGATTTGTTTTCGCTTTTTGTGATTACAGAACTATCTTAGGTTCAGATAACTCTCTAGGGATCATTTGGAAACATAAATAGGGTTAATTTAATAATCTGGCTTCAGGAGTTGTTAAATAATGTTTTGCCATGGGGGACATGCTAAATGTCCGTCACTGTTTCCAAGTTATTTGGGTCACTAAGTGAATTATATAGATGTTATCATTGATTGCGTAAGGCTGTGTATAAAGCTGTCTGGCATCAGGCCAATAAATTAACCACTTCTTCCCCACCATGTACATAATTATGGCGAGTAATCTGGTTCTCAGACTTTCCAGTAATTATTTCACCAACATTGTAAAATCTGTTTCATCTGTGAGGAGCAACTATTAAGTCCTCCGTTTTCAACTCAACGATAATTACTCAAGAAAGCATGAGTCTATGTTTAGCCATCTATCATGTCTGACAGATTCTAAGAAGGAGAGAAGTATTAGATGTCTCGGCCAAGGACTACAGTTGGGTATTGGTTTACATTTTTCGTGCCTTGGAGATGTGTGTAATATCACCTTGGCATTTGTCGCTCTTAGCCCCATCCCTTCCTCTCCCAACCCACCACCACCCACCATCCTTCTCTCCCTCTCTTGACTGCTTGGGCAGCGGCCATAAACAAGTCAATCTCAACACATTGGATTAGATTTATCCGCTTAAGATAGATTGTTATCCCAAAGAGCGTGAGTCTCGCTTGATGGGGAAATTAATTTTACGATGACTGGTTTACTTGATCAGGGTTGTGGGGAAGGTGGGGACTATAAATGTATCAACTCTGGGGCGTGAGGAGCTGAAAACAACAGTCCTTGTTTTTGACTCAGATAAGTTGTCTCTCTTCTCCGAAATATTATACATGGCGTTGTCTTTCGGTCGCAGAAACTCGAGTAATGACTTGACTGAGAAGTCATTTATAAAACGCAAGCAACTTGTCAAGGGTGAAAAGGCCTGCACCACCACTATAGGAAGATTGATAGTGAAAGATATAGTATTTTCATGTCTAACATTGAACGTGAAATTGACAGTTTTGTATTGAGAATTATAAATAAGTTGCCCGAACAGAAGTACAGTGCAACTTATCCAGAATTAAAACCTTTCCATGGAGGAGAAAAATCCTTCTAAAATAGCTGTCAGTCCTTCCATATCTAAAGTGTTAAACTGATATGGGAGTTATTGGATTGAGTTACAATGGAACCGACCTCAGCCTGTTGAGCAACAAAATCCAGTCTGAGCCTTGTCCTTAGTGTAAAGTCATCTGACAAGCATTACTTAAATACCTTTTTGCAGACTAAAAAAAACCCTCTTTTCTTGCAACTTAAATAAAGACAGATAAAATAAATAAAGACAGTTTAAAGCTGATTCACAAAAGAACTGAGCTGTTTTACCACTGAGATAAACACTGCACCTTGTAACATGAAAACCTACCAAATCTATAAATTGATTTGGTTTATACAGAAACTTCCATAGTCAAGGCCACCACTAAAACAGACAGTCCTGAAAGAAAATGCATCATTTAAGTTCAAGGGATCCACCGACTCTAGCACAGTGACACAAAGGCTAAGAGTCTACAGGCATGCTAGTGGCTCTGTGAGGCTGTACTTAGCCAAATCAGGCTTTGAGTTGAATGTGTCACAGTGACAATGCTAACGTGCTGATGTTTAGCATGCATATTGTTTGCCATATTCACCATTTTAGTTCAGCATGATAGCATTTGCTAATTAGCACTGCTAATCACTAAAGCACTAAATACAAAAGTACAGCTCGAGGCTAGTCACATATGGACACAGTTTGTAACGCACTGGGGATCCCTATAGCGTCATAGTTCAATGCAGTGGGGGAAGCCCTGTAGTGTCAGTTTTTGAAGAAAAAGGTAGATATATGATAATTAACAGAAAAGACTGAGTAAGGAGGTGGTAGGGGTGGATGGAGGGCCAGAACCGCAACTTTGAACCAGGAGATTGGTGTTCGTGTCCTGTATGAAACAAAAAGTCAAATATTTTAATCAAGTTATGCAAGTTACGTAAATTGCGTAAGTTACGTAAGTGACGTTAGTAAACTTACGCATTAACTGACATACGTAGTTATTTTAACCCAAACCATGATCTTTTACAAACCCTAACCAAGTAGTTTTGTTGCCTAAACCTAACCTTCGTTTCCAAACTTTAATAACATGCCATTTCAAAATGGCGATGTTTCGCAACACTAGCGTTTTATTTTGAAAGCGAAATCGGAGGTTGCATATTTATTATTGCTAAGCGTGAACGCAGAAGCCTAAACATCTAAAAATTATGCTAGAGGGGTACCCAGGGCATTAAAAATCAACTCCAAAGGGCTTTGACCAAGCATCAATATGTGACGACTCGGAAGTGAGAATGTGTTGCATAAGTTCTGCAGGTATTTGGTCACAAACTGGACATTTTGACCAGATGATGGTGCTAGAATGAAAAACAGGGCATCACCAAAGTTATTAGTCAACCTGAGGTGGACATGTCTGTACAAATTGTCAAGGCAATCCAGACAATCCAAGATGCATAATCATTAACAGCCCAATATTTAAATATCAGTGGTGATATTAAGCTGTGAATAAATACTAAACCTAACTAAACTCATCATTTAATGTGGCACTCAAACTAGTCTTTGGCAGCCTGTAGGGCAACCCACTACCAGTGTTCAGTAGTGGAAAGAAAATAGAGAATTTAACACTTCCAAAATACATTTCATAACATATGAGCTTATTCGATGCGACTTAGTTTTGTAATGTCAGAACAGTCCCCACAGATTTACTGTGTGGGCAGGTACACAGAGAAACACATACATCAAAAGATTTGCTTACATTATTCATCCAAAGCAAATGCATATTGATACTGTATAACCTTTAGCATCCTTAGCTGCTTTTGCGTTGTATTTACATAGTAAATGTCAATCAGTGCTACACTTTGCATGACCCCACAGACAGACGTATAAATGTAAAACACGTCTGAGCAGTATATCAGACACTGTTGGCCCACATAATAGCAATGTGTTGTCATTGTCCTACAACAAATAAAACCTCTGTCTTTTTTAAACGGCCCTCTCCTACTGTCAGGAGTATTAATAGGCAAATTTGCACCACGTGGTAATGCTGCTGTACTCGGGTTTTCTCTGTCTTGGATCGTCGGTTTATAGAGTACTGTGTCCTGTTGGCCGACAAAGTTCAGCCATGATAGGCCAGCAAGGCAGGCTCTTGATAAATCCTGCAATTGCCCCCATTTATCAAGTGATGTTGTATTATGGCTATAGCTGGTGCCAAGAACATAAAAGCACAAGGCTGGATGCAGAGCAGAATTGTAAATCTAATAACTAGTGTCATCCAATTATATTCAAAGATCATGAATACAGGTGAGGGATTTGAACAATAATGGAGAGGCTCCCTACAGTCATGCGTGGAACGTGATTGTCAGCAGGCCTCAGCTAAGGGGCTGAAATCATTTTCTTAAAGAGAACTGGGGTTTACCCACCAAAATATTCAATGTTTGGATGTGCTGGGAGCAGCATATCTTCTTCACAACCAAAACAGTGTTCCAACCTTCAGCCTATACTCCTGATAAACAATAACATCTTGTGAATAATTACTTAAGGGATAGTCGATAAGGCATTTGCGATTTACAGTACGTTGTGCCTCTAGACACAACTAGCAATCACTCCCACGGTGTTTTCATACCTAGCAGTCGAGTCTAATAGTTCACATAACAGTGATTTCATCAAGTTTCTCCATTGCTGATTGTCATAAAACCAACGCTTGCTTTTGACCTATAAATCTACATGCACAGGCTGTATCAAATTCTGCCCATTGGTATAATTTGCAGGTATAAATCACCATCGCTGTTACTCAGTCAGACACATGACATGTCTGAGCGCAGGTAAAAAAACAGATCTGCTGACTGCAGTAGTCTGTCTCTCTGTAGTACTATTGTTGGATGCTAGATGTTTGTGTCTGCGGGGCTCGGTTGTTCATCAGAAGGTTTGGGTTGCTGCCACAAAAGCAACTTCTCTCAAAACACAATTGGTCATAGTCATCTGTCTCCCCCAGCCACTGCTGTTATTTTTCTGTAGCCCTACATCAGAGCACAGTGCACTTGAGTGTGTAATCAGGAGCAATATTGGCCCTTTATGAATTGTTGTACACCATTATGTCTATTTAGGGATGTAGATGTGAATGAACTGCGTCTTGGAATCATTACATGAAATGTGTGATCATTACACATGGGCTACAGAGGTTACTGCTCAACTTGGCAGCCCTAACAGGCTGACCTTGAAGTGTTGTACATAATGAAATATGTCAAGGCAGCTTTCCTACATAGAGAAGCAATGCCTTTGGTGAAAAGAAACAAAATGGAAAATGGTAGTCCTCTCCGATGGACGTGCACGGGCAGACATTCAAGCACAGTCTGACAACTAAATCAATATAATATCCCTACAGGGACTCACCGTGTGTTTGTGGCTCCTAGTGATGAGTTAGTAGTGACCTTATTATGGCATTTTTATGGCATTTGTGCTGACATTACCCTAACAACGGAGCGTCTTTGTATGCCAGGCTCCACCTCTCACCTTTTTAAGGATCATCGGTATAAATTACATTTAGTACAAGTACTGTACTTAAGTACAATCCTGAGACACAGTATTTTAATTCTTTTGTTTCTTCAGAGGAAAATATTGCACATTTTACTATTTTAATATACAGTGGGTACGGAAAGTATTCAGACCCCTTTAAATTTTTCACTCTTTGTTTCATTGCAGCCATTTTCCAAAAAGTTCATTTTATTTCTCATTAATGTACACTCAGCACCCCATCTTGACAGAAAAAAAACCCCCAGAAATGTAGAAATTTTTGCAAATTTATTAAAAAAGAAAAACTGAAATATCACATGGTCATAAGTATTCAGACCCTTTGCTCAGTATTGAGTAGAAGCACCCTTTTGAGCTAGTACAGGCATGAGTCTTCTTGGGAATGATGCAACAAGTTTTTCACACCTGGATTTGGGGATCCTCTGCCATTCTTCCTTGCAGATTCTCTCCAGTTCCGTCAAGTTGGATGGTGAACGTTGGTGGACAGCCATTTTCAGGTCTCTCCAGAGATGCTCAATTTGGTTTAAGTCAGGGCTCTGGCTGGGCCATTCAAGAACAGCCACGGAGTTGTTCCGAAGCCACTCCTTTGTTATTTTAGCTGTGTGCTTAGGGTCATTGTCTTGTTGGAAGGTGAACCTTCGGCTCTGGATGAGGTTTTCTTCAATTGCAACCAGTCGTCCTGTCCCTGCAGCTGAAAAACACCCCCACAGCATGATGCTGCCACCACCATGTTTCACCGTTGGGATTGTATTGGGCAGGTGATGAGCAGTGCCTGGTTTTCTCCACAAATACCGCTTAGAATTAACACCAAAAAGTTCAATCTTGGTCTCATCAGACCAGAGAATCTTAATTCTCATAGTCTGGGAGTCCTTCATGTGTTTTTTGGCAAACTCTATGCAGGCTTTCATGTGTCTTGCACTGAGAGAGGCTTCCGTCAGGCCACTCTGCCATAAAGCCCCGACTGGTGGATTGCTGCAGTGATAGTTGACTTTGGGGAACTTTCTCCCATCTCCCTACTGCATCTCTGGAGCTCAGCCACAGTGATCTTTGGGTTCTTCTTTACCTCTTTCACCAAGGCTCTTCTCCCACGATTGCTCAGTTTGGCCGGACGGCAAGCTCTAGGAAGGGTTCTGGTCGTCCCAAACTTCTTCCATTTGAGGATTATGGAGGCCACTGTGCTCTTAGGAACCTTAAGTGCAGCAGAAATTGTTTTGTAACCTTGGCCAGATCTGTGCCTTGCCACAATTCTGTCTCTGAGCTCTTCAGGCAGTTCCTTTGACCTCATGATTCTCATTTGCCCTGACATGCACTGTGACCTGTAAGGTCTTATATAGACAGGTGTGTGGCTTTCCTAATCAAGTCCAATCAGTTCAATTACACACAGCAGGACTCCAATGAAGGAGTAGAACCATCTCAAGGAGGATCAGAAGAAATGTACAGCATGTGAGTTAAATATGAGTGTCACAGCAAAGGGTCTGAATACTTTGACCATATCACATGGTCAAAGTATTCAGTTTTTCTTTTTTAATAAATTTGCAAAACTTTCGACATTTCTGTTTTTTTTCTGTCAAGATGGGGTGCTGAGTGTACATTAATGAGAAATAAAATGAACTTCTTTGATTTTTGGAAAATGGCTGCAATGAAACCAAGAGTGAAAAATTTAAAGGGGTCTGAATACTTTCCATACCCACTGTATCTATTTGACAGCTACTGTGAAGTTAAAAGAACATTTTAAAAACTATAACAAACCTTCAAAATATGCTGTATTTTTATCCAGTAACCCAGTGGTTCTCAAACCATTTCACATCAAGAACCCTAACCTGACAACCCAATTTGATTTTATTTTGTGATCTGACAGGATCTTTGCTTTTGGATGTTTTATTACAGAAAGTGAATGAATCCCGTGACCATAGTAGTCATATATTATGACACAGTGTCACTTGTGGATGGAATTATTGTAAAAAAATAAATAATTCCCTTTTTTGCTGGGGACCCCCTATGGGACCCCCACTTTGAGATCCACTATAGTAACCTACCCAGTGTAAGTATATAACACAGTATAAAAAAATCAGTAGAGGCTGCTAGTATGCTAATGCAACTCTAATCGCTAATAATCACGCAATAGTAAAATATAAAGCCTAATAATGTCAAATTGACAAAAGGCCATTTTACATGTATAGTGAGTACTTTAAGTGCATCTTGCCGATAATACTTTTACTTTTAAGTTAAAGTTTGAATGCAGTTTTTTAAATGTGTTCATGAGTTTTATTTATTTGTAATGGAATATTTTTGCTATTTCTACATTTAGTTAGGTAGCTAGGTTACCTTTTTTCCACCAATGATGGTGACACACACACACACTTATTTTTACTTATTCCCATTTTGTGTTTCCATTTTTTGTACCATTTTCATAAATTCTTCCTATAAATAGTTCTATAAAATGCTGTCAGTTGGATTATTGATTATACAGTAAATGTTTATGACCTCCCTCATGATAACTTGGCTGTAGCTGTAGAATAACATACACAGACACACACCCAAACACTCGCCTGCGTGCACACACGCACACTCCCAAGTCCCTCTTTAACACAAAAAGCCCAATAGAGAGAGAGAGTGTGTGTGTGTGTGTGTGTGTGTGGGGGGGGGGGGGGGGGGGGGGGA
>NC_060161.1:17518736-17538866 GCF_021292245.1 Micropterus dolomieu | reverse complement strand
AAGGGGGGGGGGGGGGGGGGGGGGGGGGGGGGGGGGGGGGGGGGGGGGGGGGGGGGGGGGGGGGTTGGGAAAGTGGGACCTCGCTGAGTGACGTCACCCCTCCTACACACCTCTCTCTGTCTCTCTCTCTCTCTCTAATCTCCCGTTTTTCTCTGCCTGGGGTTTCAGTCCGTCTTCACGTCTCGGCAAAGACAGAGAAACTAACAGACAGACGGACGGACGGACGGACAGACACAGAAAGAGTGAGAGAAGGAGAGAGAGGAGAGAGAGAGAGGGAGAGAGGGGCAGAGCGAGGGGCTGTGTGTCCCAGCCACACTGCACTCTTCAAACACAACCACAGTCTCGCCACGTTCAATTCAATGAAGATCCAACCAGCACAACACAGACAAGACCCAAACCAGAGAATATACCATAGAGTTCCACGTGCGTGTTTTCCGTCCCGTCGCCCCGAAGACCGTTAATGCGTTGGGGACGGACAACTCGGGGAAAGAAACGAAATAAGAGTGAACGGGCGCGGGAGGGGGGGGGGGGAGGCAGAAGAAGCAGAACCTGAGGACGGATTTCTTTCCTCCACGCTATTTTATTTCCCCAGGAGTCGACTTGTCAATACTGGATGTAAAAACTCTCGACTTCCATTTACGCAGAAGAAAGGCGAGAGTGAGTTTCAAACTGGCCGCAAAATGATAAGGTAAGCTTGTCTGACGAGCCTGTGAGTTCTGAGCTTGTGACAGAAGGAACTGAAGTCCCTGCCGCAGTGATTTCAGGTGTACGTACAGAGCCTCATGAAGTTGCTTCAAACATATTAGCTGTAACCAACTGCACCTATTTTGACCGGGTTTATTCTCCTGATGCAAACAGACTGTGTGCTGGCAGGCGTGTTTAGGGGTATACCCGTTATATGTATGTGTTAATAACTGTTTTACGCACTGTTTATTGTTATGAATGCGCAGCCCTGAATGGATACAGTTCACTGGCCACATTACAGTAACCAAAGCACCATGAACGACATGAAAACCTTTGTTAACTGGTTTAATTTCTATTTTGAATATGGATCTGCACGTAAACTACATTGGTAAATGTGCATGTGGAATATTTTTGTTATGGTGAGCGGTTTGTGTTGATAGTTGGACAGGAAATCTGATTTTCTATAAATTATCACTGCACATCGTAATAAATATATTTAATTACCTGAATATTGCGTTTTGGGGTAGGCTACAGTTTATTGGCTCTCTTTATGTCAAAACAGGTCGGCTCAAACATGTTATTTAAAGCTGTGGCGCTGTCATGTAAATACAGATCATTTAGTGGAGCCCTTTTAGAGTTGTGGAAGATTTTCCAGCGAGTCGATTGTGAAGAATTTTCAAAGTGCATTCCTGCAACTCTCCAGAGATCCCCTCGTCTTTGTCCGTCTTATTTTTAGAACACTTTTTTTTCTTCGCGGGGGTTTAAAGTTGACTTTGCTTTGTAAAGAGCTCACATTTTTTTTCAAACAAGAGGCAGCTAAATATCAGAGAGACAGGCAGAGAGTTAGTCAGTCACGCAACCGCTCTATCAATCAGGTGCAAGTAAACCTTTATTTCCAGTAGAGCTGTGTGCACACACCACCTGTGCTCAGTTTGCCAGTTTGGCCACTAGGGGACTCGTTCTCTCCAGCCAGTTAGGGAAATGCAGTAGAGAGGGGCTGTGAGCCATGAAGAAGACCCCCACAGAAAAAAACCCTAAACTAGTAGTATAAAACAATTTTAGAATTTTGTACACAAGATGTATCCAAAGCTCACAAAATAACTGGATATGTATCCATCATCATGTTTAAAATTAAGAATTTGTAATCTGCAATTCATACTGGAAGGCGTTATGGTGTAACAAAGATGGATGAAAGCATTTTGCATGTGTAGCCTTTAAAAAAGCCCACCTCTGACCATATGCATAGTAACATATTGCTGTCTGAGCCAAATTAAAAGGCAGTGAGTGAAGGCGGAGTACTCTATAGTGAGGTGTTCGAAGGGTCAATAAGTGAGTGTGTGTGTGTTTGAGCATCCAAATGAATGTGCATGTGTTTTTGCCCGTTTGTAGCCAGTAAGCAATCTTTGAGAGCACCCACCAGCACCCCTACTTAGGTGTTTTACAATTCCCAGCTAAAACAATTAGCACCTGCCCAATTTTGACACAGCACATCGCCATCACCACATGTTCGATTTCCAATCTTGCTGCTGCGACAGTGGCGCTCAAAAGAGGAGACAAAATGGTTATGCACCAAGGTGATGCTCGCCTAAAGTGCTGCCTGCCGTCCAGCATCGCTGAAGGGAGCAAAGTGTCTCAGTCATGGAAAAAGCGGCACTGATGCACGGCCATCTTCTCTCAAACCCTCTTCCTTCACTGTGTGGAATTTTTTAATCCTCCAAAATAGATTTGATGTAAATTGTTAAAAGGTAATTCTGTATTATAGTGTAAAGGAAATGAAAGGAGACATGAGTCAAGCTTTTCTGTGTCATTCACCGTGTGTGTGTGTGTGTGTGTGTGTGTGTGTGTGAAGGATACAAACAGTTCACGGTGTGCACTCCATTAAATTGAAAAATGATACAGGCCTAAGGGTGTGGAAAGTGCCTATAAGGGAGTTAAGCCAGTTTTTTTGTGCCTGAAGCTCGTTCTGAAACCATATCCCACATTTTGACAGTGTCTGGAAGGGACACTTCCAAGACTCAATGTCAGAGATAAGTTGACAATGTCTTTCAGATGTCCTTTTATTTGTTTTATTTATTGAATTTACACTCACCTGGATAAGTGTTTTTTTAACAAGCGCTGCTACATATGCAGGTTAAATGTTAAGCTCATGGATATAAGCTCATTGACAGCAGTGCATTTAATGTAACGGAGGCATTTTGAAGGACTGCAGGAGCTTTCAACATCTCCTTAGTCCTAAGTCCCTCTTTCGGCAAAAAGCCAAGCCCTCTTACAAACAAGTGTGCCTGCACCTCACAGTCCCATTGTCTTAGCACAGCCCAAGTAGCTCTGACTCACTGGTTTATTTTCAAGAGCGGACAAAATGAGTGAGAAAAAAAAAGTTTGTTTTCTATCAGTGTGTACGTGTGTGTTTGAGCACTACTTCAGGAATTCCAAGGCCAGGGCCCCTATTACGAGTGTGGAATGAGAAATCAACACTTACATTGCAAAAATGGATACGTAAACACAGAGGCCACAATTATCAGGCGCCGTGGTGTTGGAACTGGAGGAGATGGAGTGCCAATAGGTCTGTTAGCAATCACCCCCCTCACTGCCTGCCCTCTGTAATCCAGTGGGTGTATTCTATGTTATTTTGCGCCAGCAATGGCCCTTAACAACCTACCCACTGACTGGCAGGCCGGCTGGCTGGCTAGCTGGCAGGGTGGGTGGTTGGCCGATGCAGGGGAAGTTTGACTGGTAGAGGTCATATTGACGAGGGGGGAAAAAAAGGCAGGAGGGTAGCGAGGTGCATGCCCACGTGTCGCATCAGTGTTACTATGTGTGCTGTACACTGTACATGTGTGCACACGGGTATGCATTTTGTACGTCTTGCAGTTTCGCCTCATGTGCATCAACTGGTGTGTTTGTGTGTGTGCCTTTGCGTCAGGGGCCTCCAGCCGACTACAAACTCACTTCACAGAGGCCAGCTTGATGCATTGTGACAAATGAGAAAGCAGTTTGATTTCGCACAACACTGAGCTGCACTCCAGCATAATGAAGTGATCATGACTTTACCCTTGGTTCACTTTGGCCCAGGTCCCGCTGTGTTTTTCCCCTCTATTCAATCGCTTCACTCACTTATTTACTTGGCAAGCATTTCCTCCTGTAACCTCTAGTACTGCATAACTAGCGTCAAGGGTGGGTTGCTTGATAAAAACCACCGCTACGGGGCATTGGTTTTACACATAGGGGAACGCTAGCAGTTTTTTATTGATATTCAAGTTGCCGCTGGGTTGGAATAATAAGAAGCCTATTTTTACACCCAGGCAAAATCACCTCTACTGTCCATCACCCTGTCAGGGCAGAAAGCTGAGGCGTAAATATTATTTGGCAGTGGAAGGAGCACAGGGCTATAGTTCTTTCCTGTTTCTCTCTTTTTGTTGCTCTTGTGTTGTGTCTGTCCTTTATTATTTTCTTCTTTCTTTCTGACTCAGATGAGTCTCATCAAAATGAAATACAAAAAAAGTCCCCTGTCTTCTCCATCCGTTTGTCCTGTTTTCATGTATCATGTATCTCCCTCAGTGAAACTGACTTGTACATATTCCAGCACACAAAGAGCAGTGTCACTTCCAACATGTTTCAACTTAGTGTTGGGTACAATACAGTTAGAATGCTTTGCCTAGAGGCTCTGCCTCCAGGCTTTACGTACAGGGGGGAGTACCGACGTGTCAGAAAGGGGGAGGGCTGCTTTTCCGCCGCAGCTGTCCTTTGCTTGCAGATTGGGTTTCAGGAGATATGATGGATGCCAAACGCCTGCAGCCAGTTGTGAAGACTTAGAAGGGGAGGGAGTATGTTGGTATGGATTTGGATCAGGGTCAGTGGCACTGGCAGAGGACTGGAATTCTGCCCTTGACCTCCATTTTGGACCCCCACCCCATCTAGCAACTAACAACCTGTCACTATTAGCACTTTTAGAGAGTTAGGACTAATTAGAAGGAAAGCAAAGGCTGCAAGTGAAACATAATTCTGGTTTCAAATATTGCCAGAATGAAAGTGATGGGGTTTAAAAAGGTAGCTTGGTGATATTTTTTTAAAAGACTTCGTTTTTATTGTGTTGCAACCCAAAACATTACTTCTGTTTATGCCCTTCCCATTGTCTCATTTATTCTTATCTTCATTTTTTGGAAAGGCTGAGAGCAGAATACACTGAGGTTCATTTGAATAACCGGCGGAATGAGGAAATAAAAGCTAGAGTAAGAAATAGAAGTGGCGGGCGGCTCTGTGCATTCATGTCACACCGCTTTATCAAATTATTCCACAATAGCAGCCACACAAGTGATGGAATTTCAATTAAAGTATGACAGTTTCAGAATTTGTTTCTGCTCGCAAGAGAGCTGGTGGGGGATGTGTGTCATGGGTTTGGGGACGAGGTAGTGGACGGCGGGGAGGGTCTTGTACAGAAGACATATTTTCCAGTCTATATTCCCTATCTATCCACCTCCTTACTCACTCCCCCCCCCATCCTCCATCAAACGGGAATGGGAATGACTTAGCTGAAACACTTCGGTTCAGAGGCACTCTGCGGTTAGAGCCTGGAGCCGGGCAAAAATAGGGGTGTTACAATGAAGGTCTTTGCGACAAAAAGTCAAAACTGGAGCCTTTAGTTGAAAGGCTCTTTCCGAGAACAATTACGCTACCTGCTGTGCCAAATAGAAGGGTGTAAGAGATAAGTGCAAGGGAGGGGTGCTCAGCTCAGACTGGTGGCTAGCCCGTAAACTGGGAGAGAGCAACGTATATATGACCCTAAGGGACTGTAAACTGTTTCGGGGCTGAATTTGTAAACACACGCCTGATACGAGCAGACACACACAGGGATGTGACGGTATAAAAATGATAGAACTAATCCTAGGAATAGATAAAACATACAGTGTTTGTTGCTGCAGTAGTTCGGCATACAATTATGTGCATAAAATAAGCCTAAAATAAGACCTACTCTTTATCTTAAATGAACCTTAAGAACAAAAGGGGATTGAGATTTGTCTCTGTTGTCCCTTTGCATTTCCCAGACTCCCAGTGGAATTGGCAAAGAGGAGAAAAATCCATTAAAAAGTGCAGTGACATTGCCACATAGCAATTTCACGTATGAGGAATGCATTTAATAGTGGATGGATTTTTCATAATTTGGTTGTGTTTCCCCAATTTGTGCCATAATTTTTGAACTGACACGTGCTGTTATGGGATCCAGAGTCTGGACCCCGCATGTCCACAGGGAGATGTTTAAACATGTATGAATACCTCGCAAGCAAAGTGATAAATATAGTACAACAAAAGGCAGGGAATTTGGACTGATCAACATCTACATTGTGTAACTATCTGTTCTTTATTATTCCTCATTTATCCTCCCCTTTCTGTGAATTCAAATTTAAATTCCTGCATTCACTGCAAGGTTAGGAGCCAATGTTTAAATTCTGTGTAACCCCGGCATTCTCTCTCTACTCAATCTGCAATTATAGCTAGCTGCTTTGAAGAAGCCAGGCGGAACTAAAATGACTTTTCATGTCCGGTATAATGACTGCCATTTGGAAGCAGACATGGAGAGAGAGGGCGAGAGACATAGAGCAATAGATGAGAGAGTGAAAAGAGATGGAGGGAGGGACAGAAGGAGGGAGAGAGGGGAACAATCAGTGGATGAAAATGGCTTAGGTCACCTCTGGTTCTGACCAGACGGCCCAAACCAACCGCCTTTCTCTCTATCATTCCTCACAGATGAATCTGCCACATTTTGGTGCTTTTCTTCCCTCCCAGTGCTGCTAACTAAAACTTTCACCCCATTCTCCCCCTGTCTCCATCTTCCCTGCCATTGGTCTCCATTCATTTGCCATCAACAGAAGCTTAGCAGCTTTAAGGCGGATTACAAGATGAATTGCACAGAGCGAGACGCTGTATATTCTCTTTAGGGTGGGCCACTACTGCCAAAGGCCAGAGCTGAGTGCCGTCACCTGGGCTAGCAGCTGGCTATCTTTTACACTTCGCTCGCTAATGAGGCCAGACAGTTGGGGCTGAAGTTATAGTGCAGGCTGGATGCTGTGTTGGCAATCTATTATTTAGACTCTCGTGGGGAGGCCGGTCTCAAGAATTTCATGCATGCATTTTGCAAAGCAAATGGTAGCCCGGGGGGAATACAGAGCTCTGTGTGGGAAAAAAAACGAGCGAGTATTAGACATTAATGTGAGTAGCAGCGTCTCCTTTTCCTGCCTATTTTCAACCTGCCAAGACCTGAAAGGAGACTTTTTGGTATTTTGTCAGTTTTTCATCATAATAAAATAGGTATGTTGCTCATACAGATGTGCTTCAGCGCTGCTGGCAATACTGACAACTCCATCCGATGCATGAGTCTTCTTTGTCTTTTTCATTCAGCGTTTCTTCCCTTCTTCCTTCCTTCCTTCATTTCTTTCCTCGATGTGATATTTTATGGATGGCAGATGAAGGCTGTGGTGGCGGCTTCAAACAGCCGACATAGAAGAACGGGTATATCTTTCCGTTCCCTTTTCATGTATATTTTAGGAACTATTTCAGAGGGGTTTCGGAGAGTTGCATCACACTGTTAGAGATAACACTGCGCAGACAGGACTTGTTTATATTTAGTCAGGCTAGAAAACTATGGCTCACATGACCCCACCAAAGTATTTATAGAATAATACCAGTGTTTAAATTTGCTTAGGTACCAGGGGCTGCTTTGGCAGTTTTTTAAAACGTGTATTTCCCAACAGTCCTACTTATTTACAATGAGCATCCAAACATTAGAGAAGCATACTGGCCTGGTACAAGTCACAAAATGAGCAAATAAGCATATGCACCAGTATCCACTAACTTTTACAGCCCCATGAACCCATTTGGCAATTAACTATATTTGGACCTGTGTATACGCAAATCTACTGGGAGATGAGATGGCAACAGTTAAACATAGAAAGCCAGTTTTAGCCAGAGCTGTTTAGCAGACTTAGGTTACTCTTAAATGAAATTCATGCAGAATGGCTCAAGAAACCAGAAATAGCTGGGAGTTATAGATAGCGGAAATAAGCTACACATACCAAACCCCATGAAGTCAGCAAAGTATTAATAACTCTGCATGTACTCCAATGTGGATCCACATCACGACAATATAATGTTGAAATTTGCAAAAGCTCGAAATTAGCCATGTGACGAAGGAAGGGGCCTATCAAGTCATCAAGTCAAGTTACACTAAGAGCTGTTGGCAATTGTCGTACTAGCCATGTAAATGTAAATGTAATGTAAATGCTCCGTACTTGTATAGCACCTTTCTAGTCTTTTCGACCACTCAAAGCGCTTTTACACTACATCTGCATTTACCATTAACACACTCAGCCTAAGTGCTCAAACAGAAACTAACATACACATTCATACACTGGCGGAACAGCCGCCAGGGGCAATTTGGGGTTCAGTATCTTGCCCAAGGACATGTAGCTTGGGGGAGCCAGGGTTGAACCGCCGACCTTCCGAAACAAAGCAATGGCAAGCGTCGTTACGTCAGTAGTTGACGTCATATATGGCTGTAATAAACAAGATATATGGGTTCCAAACCAGAAACAAAACCAGTCATCCACTGATCTTAGAAAAATGGAGAGAGGTCCTCAGAAATGTGTTTCAAGTGGGCAAACTGCTACCAGCCATGTCTCCGCACATTATGGGAATCTGGTGTTATGCGAGTTTTGCATGCCTCCTGAGAATTGCATGCACCTACAAACAATGCTTTAAAACGCTATAATGTCCTTTGTGGGGTTCATCAATAGGGATAAATGATTCTAAGTATATAGCCTATTCTATGAACGTTTAGAGTCGCTAATATTTTACTCAGTAGAAGTAGCATTCATTGAGATTAAGCAAAAATATGCAGTGATAACCCCGTTTGATCAGTGTGCAGAGAATGCATAATTCTCATACAAATGAGCGTTACCGGCCGTGAGGTATGCAGAACTCTGCACAACCGGGCAAGATGCCGATGGCGAAACAGCTGATCAGACGTGAGTTACAAGTTCGCTAGGTGTTTCCATCTCCCATTTAGCACATTTACTCTTTTTCGACAAAGGCAAAAACCACCTCAAGTGAGCGTAAAAACTTTTTTGTGAAATTGAGATTTTCTTTTCCAAATTTTGCCGTTTCCATCAACCTTTTCTAATGCGATACTTCAAAATGCGCATTAAAAAACGTTGATGGACACACGGTTACTGTCACACTAAAGCACCACAGTCCACACTGGTAAGAAGCACTCTAAACCACATTATGCTATTCCATTCATTGACACACCTCACACCCACAAACACATTTAACAGATGCAGACGTTGCAGAATCGCATCAATCATCCATGAAACCCCTGAAACCTACAGGCTAAAGTAAACTAGAATTTGCGTGACCTTTTACACAAAGATTTTCCACTAAAATTCTCATGCTTTTCATGGGAAGTCCATGTCAGATGTAGGGCAGCGTAACCCAAGCCGCCACACTTAATCCTCCACCTACCCCTACCTTGTCCTTGCATGTGTTCTCCCGTCGATCTACCCCAAAGAAACATTCCAGGAGAGTTTTAGCGTCGCTGTAACTGGACACCACCCATGCCTTGTGTGCGTGTTTGACAGGGAGAAAGGGAGAGTTTGTACGTGGCAATTGGAATGCTAGGTTACGGCCCTTCTCTTTTTTGAGAGTTTAAAACAACATGCTACTTAGGTTACATGATGTAAGGCAACAAATAAGCCTGGGATCAGGTCCCTAGATAGCAAAAGGCTAATATGAGGTTTGGTTTAGGATGACAATACCTTTGGCATGTGTGACTACGTACAGTGCAGGTAGCCTTTCGTTTTGCAAAGAGAGGTGGTGGAATTAGATGAGGGGATAAGAGAGAAGTGGGTTCTAAAAGACACACAAATACATATTTAGCAGGACTAGGAGTTGAGATAGGGATATATAAAAGGTTCTGTAGAGTGAAAAATACAGCTGATGCAGCAAAACAAACAAAGGGAAAGACTTATTCTTCTATGTACTTAAACACATCAAAAGAAGATATATATACATATATAAAGTAACAAATGAATGGTTTCAAGGCAAGGTAAAATCCCAAATGAAACCTTACCACTGTGACTGTGGTTGAAACTGAGATTTAGACTTACTGTGAAATGGCTTACTAACTTTAAGTGTCATCCATATTTGATGGCTTGCCTCAGGTCTAGACAAGGAAGGAAAAGGTTTTACTTTAATTACTGCAATTAAAGTATTAACTCAGAAAGAAAGCTAATATGCATTTCTAGCTAGCAATTTAGCTGTTGTTGCTGACCTTCACCCCTCAAGCTTTTAATATTGCAAATGGATTTTCTTTTTGCCATAACTGATTTTCATTCCTGTGACAAACCAAGAGTGTGTGTGTGTGTGTGTCTGTGTGTTTTACAGGCTCTTTGTGTCACAGTATATAGAAAGGTTCATTTGGTAGCCATGAAAATACATCACAATGCAATCCCTTCCTTCTGCTCTCTCTCTCTCTTGTCTTCCCACCCTCTGCCGTGATTTGGAAACCTTCCCGACCGTCTATTGTGATAAGCTAAACACAAAGCTGTGAGGAGGATGTCCTGCACTAGCTGCTAGCCATATTGTTGTCTTGCTCCTCCGCTTGGACTGCCAGCCCGCATAACACTGCACCAGGGAATTAACCTCGCTGCTGTTTCTTTCATATTGTATACATTTTTGCAATGGCCCCTCCAACAGAGCTGCAAGGGGGGGAAATACTGTAAATGTTGCCAAATTACTGACAGCTTCTCTCTAGCCCAAATGTATAAATACACAACATATGTGATAAACAGCTCAGTGTCCCTTGCTTGTGGCTGCCTCTAGTGTAACCTTTACAGAAATAAAAAGGGCATGACATTTTTTTTAAAGACAAGTTAGTTGACGTGGAAGTGGGAAGTTAAATAAAGGAGAGTGTAGTTCAGTGAATGGGACATTACTACATTGTCACAGTTTGTGACCTTTCCCATTTGTTCTGACAAGCCAGGGTTTCGCTCTGTCAAAATGGCCTATGCCATTGTAAGCGATTCCTCCCTTCCTGTCCCCTTTTTTTTTCGTATCTGCCATCTGCAGTGACTGCATGACGCCACAGCTTCTGTGTCATCAGTGACAACGTTCACACACACACACACACACACACACACACACACACACACACAGACTAGACAAGAGAGAACGGAGAGGAAGAAAGTAGAGACTGTGAAAAAGAGAGCTCACTTCATCCTTTAATTGTGTCTCTGAATGTCCCAGTGGACTTCATTACCCAGGCATCCTAAGAAATCTCACTTGTTTGCTCTTGGAAACATGTAAAAAGCGTTTGTACTTCTTTTTATGTCTCTACAGCAGCATGAAGTGTTTCAGTTGAGCTAGTCAAAATATCTCTGTAGCACAGATCGAGGCATTTTTCAAGCAGTAAGTTAAGCCAAGGATTTCTTTGCAGTAAAAAAAGTCCTTATGATTATGTGCTGAGCTAATGGATGGTTCCCTTGGCAGGTGCTTTATGCCTGTATCTTTTACAGCAGCACTGAAGGACATTCACATTTAACTGTAAACAATGTTTACTTTCATTTTTGGCCTGTTGATTAGTTTAATTAGAAATATATTGAATAATTTGATGACAACAACACACACACGCATTATTTAAATGTGGTCATATTTTAGTAATGTTAATGGGTACTAAATGATTAACTGACAGACTTGTGACTTGGTGCTTCTTTCCTCAGAACTTGTAAAAGCAAGCCAAATGTTAGGAAACAAAGTGCTAGCAAAAATTAAAATAAAACTCTATATTTTTCTTTCCATAAAAAATGTAATATAGTATTCCAGATTAAATTTTCCCTGTACAGTGACATTCATCTTGTCATAAACTGCCATGCTTGTGAAAATAACACCCTTTTTTTTTTACGATTTAAAGACAAATATTAGTGACTCAGTCAGCTTCCGTAGACCTTACAGGAGGATTCGAGGTAATTTTTGACTTCATTAAATCCGATGCTAAAAATCTTCAGCATCTCTGCATAAAAACACAGCAGGAGAGGTGATTATCTTTGGAAATTAGCTCACTCATTTAGAGCTGTGTGGATGCAGATGCCTCCGTTCAATGGAAGCCTATTATTCCAAACGACTCTCATTAAGCCATAGTGAAATAAGGCAAGCTGTGGAAGCAGTGAAATAAAATCTTTAGACTGGCTGTGCAGAACTCTGCAGCGGTGAGCTACGCTGTCTTCATTAAGAGCTCTGACGTCAGGAGTGAAATGCAGAAAACGACTTAGTGTAAAAAGAAAATTGTATGCAGCTGATTTCTACCTCTTATGCCCTATAGGAGGTTATTTAGTGTTTGTACTCTGAGCCGAGGGAGCCGACAATACAGTCTGAGCTTAATGAGTGAGCTTACCTAACACTGACGAACATGAGTCACAGCTGATCCGTCATTTCTGCATTTCAATGCAGACCGGCTGATCAGAAGCTCTTTTGAATAGCATTCACAGCGAGCCACTTTCCTGATTAGTCCAGCTGTGCTGTGTTCACTTCTATACGACACAAAATATCACATACTTTTACCATGTGGCTTACAACACTGGTTCCCACAGACCATTTTGAAAATCCCCATCCCTCCTATTGCCTTTCGCTATGTCCCTAAAGCAAACACTTGTCTGACACTGCTCAAGTCCGTTCCAGGTAGGCATTGCCACAAACAAGCAAAAAAAGCCTCTGTGATGTCTTGGTTAAGTGGGCTAACAGCATAGATCGCAACTGAAAGTGTCATCGACCTCCTGTCCTTCCAAATAACCACTTCTTTCTTCCTTTTTCTTCACGGTACAAGACACGTGCATTAAGAGCCAATTCAGGTCAGTCCATCGATTCATTCATTTCTCAGTCAATCCCTACATACCAGTGCACAAATGGATTCATGGTGCTTTGTTTGTAGTATGGGAGATTTATTTTTGGTTTATTGAGTGGCATGCAGTTAAAATAAAAGGAATTAATTGTTAAATAAAACTAAAAAACTATTTATTTGGTAATAAATTTGACTTCTTGTGACATAACACAACAAAGATATAATGCTGTAGTTATTCCAACATGTCAGTTTTCTTCAGTCCCGCCCTCCTTACATGGACCTTGTCACTCTTTATACTAAGTCACCTGACTTCTTCTAACCACTAGAGGTCACGGCTTAACTGAAAACCTAAATATGGATTGTAAAAAGCAATATAATAATAAACCTATCCGGCCGTTTTTCTGGAGAGGTTCAGAGTTACTCTGATCATTCCAGGACTATAGTAGCTTAAATGACAGCCTGAACCAATGCTGCACAACTAAGCACCATGGGACCATACAGCATCTGGCTGACTTGTTTTCCCAGGATCCATTTCGAATGTTTAACACCAGGGGGGCACAGTTAGAGGAACCTAGGAGGAAGGGAGATTTAGATGGACTATTGTCAAATGAGGAAAAATACTGATGGTCTCACAGGTCCCTGTGGTCCCAACAACCCAGCAGGTGGCTTTCATTTGCATCTCCCATGAGCTTACCTCCCCCTTCTCCCTCTTCCGTTTATTTATTACAATGGCCGCAGGTGGAAATCAGATGACTATCATATCCCCCTAATGTGGAACAAGAGTCTATAACATATGTGCTGGCAGACACACACACACACAAACCCAGCAGACAGTCAGACAGAGTCTTTTTTGTTTTGCAGTTTATTACCGCTCTATGATAACCCCCATCCATAGATTCATGTGGCGTTTGGCCGTGGCCCTAAACATTAGTAGCCTGTATAAAGTGATGGAATGTACACATTAAAATTCGATCTCCTGCATCAGTACATCCACTGCTGGTCAGGACGGCAACTATAAATTGCTGGCCATTATTTTCGATTAACCACACTGACACCATGGCCCATGACATTTCTTCCCATTTTTACCCCCTGTCACAGTGGCGCCATATTTCCAGCACTGTTTCATTTAGATTGTCCCGAAGCATGATAGCAACGACCAGGAAACCTCGGGACACAAACCACCGAGCGATCTTATTAATGGCAGAGCTGCGATAACAGTAGTCGTCTACGTCTTCGGTTGGTATCTCGATCTTCAGGCACATCCTTTCCAGGGCCTGAAGAGCAGAGGCGTCATAGCGTGTGCAAAGGGGTGACAACAGTTTATCATCGATATACTGGGAAAATTGAATTCCCTGCATCCCAAGTGCAGCAAACAGGATTCCCCAACCAGTGGCTCAAAAGGAAGACACAAATGCAATTTGAACATCCTTGTGAAAGTTAACTGTCCTGAAACAGAAATTATTTTGTTGGTAAAGGTTGGCATCATTTCAGAAGAGGGGAAATAAGTAGGAAATAAATAAGAAAAAAAGAAGATGACCTAACCTTAATACAGTTATAGATCCCATATATTCATATAAAGATAGATAGCACGTTCATTTCAACGTGCCAGACTTGACAATCTTGAAAGCTGCACATCGTATTAAACATAATATGCAGACAGGATGGAGACAAACATTGTCAGCTGCCAGCAACACAAGATATATAAGAGATATATAAATATTTTATCAATTGCTCATTCTGTAAAATAATGTCCAGTGTCCTAAAGCAAGAAACCACTGCCAGAATTCCACTGCTATCAGAGTTATAGTCATTTCATTTCCTTGCTTAGCCATTACATTAGAGCACATTCTTCTAATTGTCAAGCAGCAGGTTTAAATATAGTTAGGGGCAACTGGTATTAAAATCGTTGATATGGCATGGGGCCATAGCTCATTTGCAAAACAATGAGTTCACAAGGGCAAAAGAGTAAACTGAATCATTGGAAGCAATCTGACTGCTAAGTTCTTGTGTCAACAGAAACAAATTGTTGTGTCTGTGCGGAAAGTCTTTCTCTTAGTTCTTAATGAGTTTATTGGTAATCAATATCGCCTTCTCATTCACTGGCATGTGACACTGAGGCCGTGACCCCAGAGCGACCCTTAGACGGTGGAGTTGAGTGGGTCACTGAGGATTGGTAGTCGCTTATTCATGCTCAGACAGACAGGAATGCCCTAGATTCACCTAGGTGAGGCGAAGGCAGCAAAAAAAAGAAGCTCCATGTTGGCACTTACCCCTGTTGCTGCGGCTTTTTCTGTTGTAACTGGTAGGCATAACATTTCTCTTCACTTTAAATAAAGCATCTGCCTTTATTATTTTCTTTTGTGATATCTCTTATTTATTTAAAGGTGTTTCATTTCTTATACATTCTGTAGCGCATGCTAACTGATTTGGCTTGCGACCAGTTCTCTTTGAAAGTAGACCTCCCCAAAGAGCTGGGTTTGCGTCCCTGTCAAATACTGTACAAAATGCTAGTTTGCCTGTCAGTCAAAGCTTCATAGCGGAAACTCTCTTCCAGTGAGTCTGTTAGCATCCTGCTGATAAGGGCACTTTTTTAGTAGAGTTTTTTCAGGAAGATGGGGTCTGGCCTCCCGGTGGGGGTCAGAGCGGTTGACCCTATCCTGGCGAGCTCTCAGTCTGCCTACAATGATTTTATTCAGGCCCACTCAGTAGAACAGCGGGGTGTGACCCTGGTCGATGTGACACTGCCAACGTTGATTCCATTGAGAAACCCAGGGCCTTTTGAGAGGCGCTGATCAAGGGTGCCGGATGTTTTGGATTCACACTGCTGAGCCTTTATACATTCAACAGTCGAATCAGTCTGCTAAAATTGGGTTTGTTTGTCTTTTCTGGAAAGATGTGATTCAATGGAGCTGGCAGGGTGCAACGGAGCTTTGCTATCCCTAAAAGAGATATAGTGTTTCTCCTCTGGTTCATGCCAAACACGCTGTATATGCACATTATTCAAGGTCTGCGCCTTTTTGTTGTCATTTAGCATGATACAAAGGAGAACAAAGCAGGGAGAGAAAAGGATAGCAAATGAAAAACAATTGGGCTAGGTGCCAGACTCAAGTCAATCATGTGAGCTCAATAAAGCACACGGTATCGATTTGCGAGTTATTCATTATTTGTTTTGGATGTAGAGAAAGTTCTTTGGAAAATGATTTTGGTGTGCAGTTCAGACTCTGAAATAAATGGTTTGACGGATCATCAATGACCACAGAATATGATAGTAAATGGCCTGATATTGATTTATTTCCAAATGTCCCTCTTCTCTTCCCGTGAGCTGTTATGCTTAAAGCAAGACCAAGCACTCTCCTGAGTATTGGATTTTTGTCCACCCTGCTTTCAAATGGGAAAATGAGGATTTATTTTTTCCTGCTGCTTGAGTGATGCTTATGAGAGAGCATGGATTCCACTAGATAAATGGAGATGGAGAAAGGATATACATCACACCGCACTTGATCTCTCTCATGACAACAACCAGCCTTGCTGGTGGTAATAAGCAGGCATCTAGACCCTCAAAATGCAAAAATGGCAGCTTTGTTTACTGCATTCAAAATAAATGGCTGAGGCCCCGCTGTCACTCACAGATGGCGCTTCCTTTGAGAAAAAAAAATTGCCAAGCCAGTGACTCGTAATAATGCGCTGGCATGGCGGTAGCCATTTTGCACAACCTCCGGAGGCACTGATCGTCACATAGAGGCGTTGGCATTGTCTTGGCACCGGCCCGACCTCAGGCTCGGAGTAGTAACTGATAGCCAAGCTGGAGCTTGTCAGGCCTGACGCCCATCACTTTTGACATCTGTCCATGCCAACTCTCTTCCCTCGTCTGTTGAAGGCCCTGGAACACTGACCTTGGGATTTCTTTCTCTGTTAGTTTACTGCCCTAAACCTCTCTCCCCCTCCTTCTATGTCTTCATTTGGCACTGCTTCCGTATGTGTTGTTTTGAGGCTATCATTTACCCTTTTAGACCTTGCTTTGTGGTCAGACATGACTTGCAAACCGATGTTCAAGCACTGACAAGGGCCCGCCTTATTTGGATCCCTGCTTGCGTCAAATATTGAGTAGATGTACGTCAACGCCTGTTTTGTAATTACATCATGTCTCATAAGTCTGGGCAATACAGTTTGTTTATTAAGCACTGATTTATGTTATAAATATATTTCAGAAATATCCATAGAAAAACACAAGAGATGTTGTGCAAGTACATGAAAAAAAGAAAGCTAGGCTGTGATTTTTAAAGATCATTATGCAAACCGTGGTTTAACACAAATCTGATTTCTGCCTGCAGATGGTATGAGTTGTATTATATTGCTGTTTTATGTGTCCGAGCCAACAAGACAAAAGAAAAAAAAACAGACACGCTGCCATACACAGCCCAGCACTGACAGGGTGACAGGAAATGTCTGACACGACGCGTTGTGAGGGAGTGCTCCTGCTGCTGGAGTGCTGTGTTGCTGTTCGGCAGCTTAAAGAAAGGGTCAGCATGGCAAGCACATCCAAACACACTTACTGCATGTCCATATGGCATCCTTAGTCAATTTGTGTTATGGCTGACAAGAAAAATATGTTGTTCCGTTTTCACATACGTTGGGGGCCTACATTGAGGTGTACAAGAATGAACACGAACCCTACATATTTTAGTAAGTCAAGGTGTCGAGTTTGTGTGTTTGTACAAAGCAGCTGACATATTAAGAGAGCTACTTAAACTCCCACACCTCTTGCAATCATAGATCTGTTTTACTGAATCATTTTTCTGTTACCGAGTCACCACTTTAATCAAAATCCACACATCAGTTGCATTTAAAGCAAAGGCTTGCATTTCCCTGTGTTACACTGCACATCCTTTTACATTATGCTACAGTGACTCATCAGCAGCCCTCACCCCTGGCCTCCCTTATGAGGTAATTAAGCCCTTGGTTGTTTGTTTAGCTGTCTGCATGTGTGTCCTGTATAAAACACGGGGGGGGGGGGCATATGTTCTTCCTACCATAAACCCATTGAAACAGCAGGACATGAGCGGTGAGGAGGGGTTGACTGTGCGTGTGTGTGTGTGTGAGAGTGTGCGCTCTAATTAGGCAGGCAGAAGTGTATTAGCCTCACTGGGCAACAGCCAGCTGGGAGCATCTGGAGTCGTCTTTCATACCCACTACACACATGCTTGTCCACAGACACAGACACAAAATTAGAAAAGATATCCATGGAACAGCAGTGTGATAAAGGAGTGAAGGTCAGGCATCACGGGTCATATGCGCAGCTATTTAAGTCAGCCAACGTTTTAAGCCTCCCTCACATCACAGACCCCATGTCCCCGTCTGGAGTCCTTGTTTTAGAGGAGCAGTGCCGCTCTCACGTCTCTCTCGAGATTGGAATGCCAACAGCAGAGAGGGGAGGACCTCAGCCATTCCCACCAGCTTGTGCACTCCCAAAGACGCATCAAAGCTGTCTCGAAGGACCAAAAGAATTTCATTTCAAAGAAGGGTCAATAACTAAAATAATCCTCAAAGCCTCTTGCAGTCAACCTCCTCTTTGCCTTTGTTTTCATTAATGGTAGATGGGAAGCCTATTTGGACTTTTATGGTCAGCATTTTGATTATTTAATTCCTTTAAACCCACTTCATAGCTTGATACACTGCAGTCCATGCTATATAAACAGTAGAGCTTTCTCTTAACATCAGTGACATAATTCAGCTGCAGTCACTTACTCCATTCCCTCCTAATGTCCAACTCTCACCACTCTGCACGAGATACATCACTTGTGTATCACCTAAATACATTTTAAGAAATACAGCTGTCACACATTGCAGAGAGGGAAAAAACCTCAAAAAAAAACCAAACAGAAAGACTGAGTTGGCAGTCTCAGTATTTCTCCTGTACAGAGAACTCAGTGAGCCAGCTGAAATAGTGTTTCTCTGTGCTATTGATTAGCTGGTTAGGCCATGAAAAGCCAGGGACAAGACAGCCACTGAGCTCCCTTCCTCTGACTTACCACTGCTTGCTAGTATGCCTGTTCTCTCACTTTTCTCTCTTTTACGCTCCGGCTTTTAAACGCTTTTTTTTTTTTTCTTCCATTTATCCCAATCCTCTCTGTGTACTGTATTTGTCACCCTCATCCTGGTGCTATTCTTATGTGTTTTACTATTCCGCTCACAGAGAAAAAGCCCCAGCAAGCCGCTTGATCGAGTTAGATCACAGGAACCCAGCTGTTAACAGTCAAGGGTTGCTTCTTTTATTAGCTGTCAGTAGGCTGACTGGTAGGGCTGTGAGAGGCAGAAAGAGTGGGTGGCAAGAGGAGGAGCACGAGGGCAGCAGGGGGCACAGATTTCCCAGCTGTTAGTCCACAAGCTCTGCCCCCCTGTCAGAGATTGAGTAGATCAGCGGGAACACAAGCACATACACAGAGGCAAGACAAGACAGCTGAAAAACGACTGAGATGGTCCTCCTCAAGGTGGATAGTGGTTGCACATGCACTACCAAACTCTTTAAGTTTTTTGTTGGCGGTGTACTGTAAAGTTTTGCACACTGCACCACTGGAATGTACAGTGTGATAAGGCACAAGCCAGCAGGCGTGCAATGCCTTAATACCCCTGCAAATCCCCTCCTCCTGCCTCGAGTCCCTTTTATTTTCCCCTGCCATCTCACAAAACCATGCCGCCTTTCCGTCTAAGGAGGACTTTTTTACTAGTGAGCCAGTGGTCTACAGAGACACAAAGGACCTGAGTGTAAAATTATATTTCTAGCTATATAACCAGACCTCCATTGTGCCATTTTTACGATATTGTTTTCATTAAGATTGCAGGGATGGTTTTCGGTCTTTGTTGTGCCTCCCCCTCTATCTGCTTCAATTCTAACCACAGTGGAAACAAAAGCACTCAAAAGAAGTGGCAGTGATGAGTGCAACACAGAGTGCTCCCATTTTGTATGATTAAATTTACTGTGACAAGCAAACATGCTGTGTTTTGGCAAAACATGTTGCTGTGGGAACCCAGAAACTTCACAATTTCTGGAGAAAAAAAAACGTGTGCACCGCACGAGGTGTTCAGAAGACTTGACTTGAGATTGGAGAAAGGATCTTCGGCAAGTCTTTGCCTAAAGTCCCTTTTACTCTTGAAGTGCTCAAGATGCCGATATTGTATTTGCATATTTATGAGAAATGGGTGTCACAGTGATCACGTTAACTGGGAGCCAGTTCTGCAGAGTGTGGATAATGAAATCATATAAAATGTGAAAGTCAGAGGACATTTTCTTTAAAATAAAATATTTATTTCAACCTTGTGGCACAGTTAACTTTAGACATATTTGACCAATCATTTCAAACAATGGTTCAGTAGTTGCCATGATTGTTGGAAGATGGGAAAAAAATACCTATGATATAGTAGACCTTCGCATGATATAAGTGGCGGACAAGCACTTGAAATGGACCATAGTCCACGGACTCGGGTAATTTCAGTTTAAATATCAAAACCTACACAATGCCAACCCAAGTTCTCATGTAAGAAGAAAAGAAGTGAAGCAGAGATGA
>NC_060161.1:17489921-17518636 GCF_021292245.1 Micropterus dolomieu | reverse complement strand
CCACTGGAATGTACAGTGTGATAAGGCACAAGCCAGCAGGCGTGCAATGCCTTAATACCCCTGCAAATCCCCTCCTCCTGCCTCGAGTCCCTTTTATTTTCCCCTGCCATCTCACAAAACCATGCCGCCTTTCCGTCTAAGGAGGACTTTTTTACTAGTGAGCCAGTGGTCTACAGAGACACAAAGGACCTGAGTGTAAAATTATATTTCTAGCTATATAACCAGACCTCCATTGTGCCATTTTTACGATATTGTTTTCATTAAGATTGCAGGGATGGTTTTCGGTCTTTGTTGTGCCTCCCCCTCTATCTGCTTCAATTCTAACCACAGTGGAAACAAAAGCACTCAAAAGAAGTGGCAGTGATGAGTGCAACACAGAGTGCTCCCATTTTGTATGATTAAATTTACTGTGACAAGCAAACATGCTGTGTTTTGGCAAAACATGTTGCTGTGGGAACCCAGAAACTTCACAATTTCTGGAGAAAAAAAAACGTGTGCACCGCACGAGGTGTTCAGAAGACTTGACTTGAGATTGGAGAAAGGATCTTCGGCAAGTCTTTGCCTAAAGTCCCTTTTACTCTTGAAGTGCTCAAGATGCCGATATTGTATTTGCATATTTATGAGAAATGGGTGTCACAGTGATCACGTTAACTGGGAGCCAGTTCTGCAGAGTGTGGATAATGAAATCATATAAAATGTGAAAGTCAGAGGACATTTTCTTTAAAATAAAATATTTATTTCAACCTTGTGGCACAGTTAACTTTAGACATATTTGACCAATCATTTCAAACAATGGTTCAGTAGTTGCCATGATTGTTGGAAGATGGGAAAAAAATACCTATGATATAGTAGACCTTCGCATGATATAAGTGGCGGACAAGCACTTGAAATGGACCATAGTCCACGGACTCGGGTAATTTCAGTTTAAATATCAAAACCTACACAATGCCAACCCAAGTTCTCATGTAAGAAGAAAAGAAGTGAAGCAGAGATGATTCCAGAGCAGTCAGGAAAGAGACCAGATACCCGATTCACCAGACATTCACGTTGTGTTTAATAAACATGGAGCCAATATGGACTTCATTACTAAGTGCTTGAGTCCAATGTAGCTCAGTGGCCCAGACAAGTAATTAGAGTTCACACTGAGACCTAACTCTGAAATACAGTCATTATCCCAGCAAAAAATACAACCTTTCCAGGTCACAACACTTTGTTTGCAGCAGTAAAACAAGTTTATTTCTGCATTGAGCCACCATTATAGTAGCCCCAATCCACTTGCCGGCATTTTATGGAGCACCGAGTGATTGGGGGCGACTGAGAGATTCAATAAAAAAGTGGTAACACAATTGGCACAGCACATGGTAACTGTGTGCGCGTCACAATTATTGTGTGGCATTTGTGCTTGATTATGGTGTCATTTTATGACGTACTGTGCGTGCGATGCATATGCAGAAAAGTTTTCATCACCCTAATTTAACAAGCGCCTCCGGAATGAAGCCCCAAACGAAGGCACCAAATTCTTTACAGCCCCCTTTAGAGCTAATCAGCCATCTTGCAATGAAACACTAGAGTTTATATTGGCCCTTCTCACACAATAGTCCCTGTGTTCGCTTGTTGTTGAGCTCAAAGGTCTTGGTAAGAATGAAACTTGTCTTGTTGCTGTCTTGGTGATAACTTAATGCAGACAGGAGGGGGGGTGGGACATAACCTGAGAGGACAAAAATTTGTTTATTAATTTTAATTAATATTTTTTCCTGTGGACTGGACTGTGGACAGAAGTGTCTCAAAACAATGAGAAAATGTCCCTAGAAAAATTGCCCTTGGAATGTGAGATCATCCGTGAATTTTCCTCCTGCAAGACTTCTGAATCAGCAAAACATCTTGTAAATATGATGTCTAACCAATTTTCAGGGACACAGTTTGCAGGGCTCCATTAGGCTAGATCTGTTGAAAATGTATGACAAAGATAAATATACTAGTCTGTGCCAGTGTTTTGTTAAAATTCAGTTCAACTGTTGTAATGTAGAGTAGTTTTGCATAGGGTTGGACTGTTGTACACTGATAATTACATAATAAATCTAGTTAACAACAGGTCTTATTTTAAGTCCCTCGTGTATAGAACTGAATTTTCCATATATCAACCCCTGAGCAGATGCTATTATAGATGATAAAAAAATACATAATGCTATGTCAGCATTTGGTAACTCAATGGTGACTCATATTGAGTGTTAAAAAATGCTGTCGTCCTTTTGGACCAAATCCAATGAAGTGCTCCCCCTCGTTTTTCCCAAGAGGCACCACTTAAATGAGGATACGTGGGAGGATCCTGCTCAAACTCTGCCTTTCAGTATGCTGGAGACACGGGCTGCACTTTCAAAGCTTATACACTTTATCAAACACACCAGTGAAGGAGAAGGGGAATGGGAGGATGGCCACACTCACATATACACATTACTGCTGGCACTATCGCCAATTTATCACATGTAATTTCCTCAGCTCTTGAGCTTTGACCCCTCCCCAGGGTTGTGTTTGTATTGAGGGCAACGTGCCACTGTCTGAACTGTCTGTCTGAAGCCTCCCCAGAGGGACACGGTAGTGTTTGCAGGAGAAATATGCTGCTTAAGTCACTGATGGTGAATCCACCCTTGTTCTGTCTCTGTGTGTATGTCTCTCATTGTCTCCTCAGCCCTCCAGTGTTTTATGCATGCTGCTCATTAGCCAGACAATGGCCACTTACGATGAAATGCCGTTCAGGGCAATATGTCAGCAAACCCTTGGGATGAAAGAAGGGAGGGTGGCAGCAGAAAGCAGTGTGCCGGAAAGAAAGGAGGCTGAAGCAAAAAGAAAGAGAGTTGGCTATAAAGGGATTGACAGGGAGAGTCTATGCACAGCTTGAGAACAAAAGAGACAATGTGTGCAACACATGAGGAGGGAGTTTGTATGTTTTTCACAGCAAAAATCCCAGAATAAAGAATCAACAAGACCCCAACAACCTGCCTTTTGGAACAGTGACATTACAAGCGAGCCCAATGAGTCAGAATGCCCTGACCTCTTGTGCTTTCGAGACCTAGTAGAGCACAGCGGTGCCACTGCTCTATGCATGCACCAGCTGCACCGCTGCAGCCCTTACTGAGGCGCTAGCTCCATCCAGTGTATGCTGGCTCCCCTCCCCTTACATCACTGTGTCTGGAGGCGGAAGGTGGGGAGGGATACAAGATTAATGACGGTGCTAACCGCGTATTTATCATCCGGCTGGAGAGTAATGCGACACCTTTCTAATCTGAATATATTTCATTGGGCTGTTATGGCACTCAGCCCTGGGCCCCATGTATGTGTGTGTGCATGTGTGCTTTCTCTGTGCGTCACTGGAAGTGTATTTCAATGTTAATAATATCTACATAAGTTTGTGCGTGAGAATGCGTGTGCTTGTATAGGCATGAAGGTACTGTATTACCAACCAGCCGCCATGAACATTAATGCTATCTACCCTGGCAAAATGGCCCACTGGTAATTAGATAACGATGAAGTTCCTCTTTCCAGCGCGTCGGGGCCACACTCCCCGAGATCCTCTGCTCTGATTCTCAGCTGCCTTATCAGGTGAACACCCTTCTTCCATCCTCCTCTCCATCTCTCCCTTTCATTCTCCCGCTACTTTTTTTGGCACTCAGCAGAAATCAAGATGGATGTCTCCACAACAGAGATGGGAAGATAGGGAATGTGCAAGGCCAAGATGAGGCCTGATAGAGCCCATATTGTGCTGCACGTTAGATTGGCTCTACTGTCACCAGGGCTGCCAGAGGTATTGAGGAACTTTGGACTAGAAACTACCTGGTTTAGAGGATATTCTGTTGTGGGTAGTTTTTTGTTTTTTTTCCCAGATGGAGAACCCACAGGCTGATTATGTGATTTGTCCTCACTTAGGCATACACAAGACCACACACGAATGTTAAAATGAAGCAACAATTTGGCTTTCTTACATCATGTCATATTTACTGATACCTTATAATGTGGTATAATCTCAAAGCATGGCAGCAGCTGTGTGTATGAATTCTGTTTTGCATACATTTCCTAAATCTATTCAGGTGTTTGGTCTTGCACATGTGGTCAAAACTTAGTCATATGTATTTGTACCAAGACAGGAGAAACACAATACGTAGCACTGGTCATGGTTAAAAAAGGATTTGAAAAATTCAGAGACAACATAGAACACTGGATCAAATACTGGCCCCATCAATCAATCAATTAATCAATTCATAGCTAATTACAATCACACACAAGGTACCGCCTTAGTCTTCAGACAATCTTTGTACTCATAGGAATCTCCATCTTGGTCATTCAAAGCATCGAGCCTACAGGCTTATATTCTAGTCAACAATCAGAGCAGTGACAAGGCCTTCGAAATTTTATGCTGGAAGGGAGTACACAGATGTGCAGGCTTTCCCGCACAAAGAGGTTTTCTCTCGGAGATTATGTGTCTTGCTTTCTTGTGCACCCTTTGCCAATCTGCCATTTATACAAGGGAATATATTTCAGACTCTGAAGCCTATTGCATGCTTCATTGTTCAAGTTCATTGTAAGGCAACAAAGGGAGAGAGCGAGTTAGATGATGATTTTTCAAGTCTGAGATTTGGATATGGCATCCTACCCACTAACTTACCCACATTTACATTGAAGCCATCACAACAGCAGTAGCTCCTTGCACACCTGATCCCAACTTATCAAAATTAGCAGAAGTTAAGGCTCAAAATACGGATATCTAATATCTTAATTTTGTAGGGTTACATGGATGCTTGTTAGTATGGCTTTTCACTCTCCATGCCCATGTGTTCGCGTGGCTTAGCCTGACATATAGCGTGTCTACACACTGAGCTTTCAACATGGAACCGAAAGATAGTATAATTTCCTGATGGCTTTGCAGCAGTCCAACAATTAATCAACTCTGAAACAGACATTGGATTCACTTTTGAGTTTGTTATTATTGGTCGCTAAGGGACATATTTCTCACTTGTCGTGTACGAGAGCCAGGTTAATTTACTTGCTAGTGCAGGAACCTTTTCAGCCTCCATCATGTCAAGGAAGAATAATAGGTCTGGTGCTAGAACTGCACTGACTGACTCATGATGTTTCAGTGTCATTATAGCCCTGAGCATCTTTGGCCAGACTTCAGCACCTCTCCCCACCATAGTGCTCATATGAATCCCCAGAGGGTGGGACAGTTTATCTGTAGCAGTTAGCAGCTGGTGTCTGCCCCAAAGACTCCAAAAGCCCCCAGCTAACTTTGCCACTTCAAATGCAAGTCATTTAGCAAACAAGTCAGTCATGAGCATGGCAACTGCAAGTGACATGCCAATGTCCCCAGTGATCCCAGATATAGAGATGAGGGGGCAAAGAAGAGTCACAGCCTACTGGGCCATGGAAACCAGGTCAAATTGGTCATCAGCAAACTATTTGGTTCTGCTCCAACGATTGTTGGTGTTGAAATAGTTTGCAATGACAAAAGTTCAGGGACCCCCGGTGTCGTCCAGAGTCCACCTATGTTCATTGATTTTTTTTTCGTAGGCCAATGCAGGATTGTGGATCTCATAACAAAGTTTATAATTATGATATGAACTGAGAATCTTTCACATATGCCACAACCCTGAAATATTTGAGTAAATGAGCAAAATATCAGTTAGACAGTCGTGTTGAGGAACTGCAAAGGAATGTGTGGCCACCCAAAAATGTAAAAATGTTGGGAAGGCAAACGAATAGCTACTCTCTGCACTGTACTGCTGGTGCTTTTTGTCAAAATAGCTTTGAAGATCTTAAAGACTGCCCAAATAAAAGCTCCATTTGAAGTAAATGTAAACTTTTATTTTTCAAACTATCTAAGCTCCACATCAGAAATTCAATTTCAGTGGTAAACATCACAATGAATAATTGCATTATCCTACTAAGGCAGATAAAAAGATACATATTCCTCTAGTATCTCATCTCTTGTCTGACAAAACTGCTTTAGATGTGGCACTGGAAACCTAGGGGCTGACACTCCGTGGCGTAAATGAAAGCACCAATTTGACGGCTGGCAATGTTAGTGGCATTAACTCGCTTGTTATCTTTTGTCGCTGGGTTAGACTAGAGGAAACTTAACAGTAAAGTATGCATGCAAATTTCCCTTCTATTGGACTGAATTAGCTTCACAGAGATGGAAAATGTTTTAGCTTTGTAGTGCTTTTCTTTTATTATCTGTAGTGGAGCCTAGTACTCTCAAATGTTCTCCATTAGTTTGTAGCTGTATTTGTCCGTCAATGACAGTGTTACCCAAAAATAGCAGTTGGAACAACTGGAGCAGAATTTGCATCACATTAACACTAAAACTGTACATATCTTCCAGACAAGTTTTCCTTGAATATAGCAAGGGGTGAAGGCCTTAGTCTATCGCCTGTAACAGTTTTTATCAAGTAAATAAAGCAGAATGACTGCGTTAAAATATACACTATAGAAAATGTTGCATTTGGTCACTGTTGAAGAGCAGGAACATGTCCACTCTGCTAACTCACTATTACACTACTAGAGTAACTTATTCATCAGTAAGTTACAGAATATAGGAACAAGATGTCTGTTTTATTTGGATTCAATAGCAAAAGTGTCAACAGAATCAGGTGGGGTCAAATTAAGGGCAGCTAAGGCAGCTGAACTAACAATTATAATCTTTATCTAAAGATGTAACTTAATAAAAGTAATGTTTACATGACCATCAGCCATTTCTAAAGGTGAAGGTAAAGGTTTCTATTGGATTTACCCGCACAATCGTGTGCCAAACGCTCCAAGTGCTATGTAAACAAAAGACAAGCAAGAGAGATCCATGCTAACAAGGTAACCCTTGAATTCAAGGTTACATATGCATACACGCATGCATGCACAGGCAAACACGTCTCTGTCCCTGTAGTGCCCTCCTTGGCAAAATCTCAGTGCCAGTCTCTTAATGAAATGCTCAATTAGGGTCTTTAAATAGGTAATTATGCAGTGCCTAATCCCTTAGCTCCTGGGCCCTATCTCATTTAGATGACACTTGGGCAGGCAAAATGGGAGGGGCAGGCACTGGGGCCTTAGTTTCTGTCATCAAAGCCCCTCCGCAGTGGCACAGGCGGCCCTGTTAATGATAAGGCACATCCAGGCAGTCAGTCAACAGCGACTCCCAGTGAGGGCTACTGACAGCATGGAAGATGGCAATGTCAGGCTTGGCAGTGTCTTAATCATGTTTGTGAGTGTTCGGGGGTGGATGGTATTGGGTTGGGGGAGCTTGTGTAAAGGTTTCTAAGAGGGTGTTAGATGTAGAGCGAGAGCAGCACAGACTATTTGTGTGATGTGGGTTTATATGCATTTTTTTTTTCCTGACGATTTCCAAGTTCATTTTATATGAAACAAGGACACAGGGAGAGAAAATCACTTCCAAATGTCAAACTGTGTATTTTGCTTGATGCCAGGCATTGACAGAAAGGTTTTGATTTCCTTTACTGACATTTGTTTGAAGGTGGCATTTGATTTGAATTTCAATCTCCAAACTGCGGCTGGAGAAAAGGACCTATTTGTTCGTTTTCAGCAGCATAATAAAATGTCTTGTTCGAGCGCTACAATATACCATCACTGACGGGGAAACTGCTCTTGTTTGGTTGCTGACGTAGAAATGGCAAGCATTTGTCTTAGTGAAACCACAAAGGGGGAATTGTTGCTTTTGCCTCGGGGTGAACCGTTGCTTTCCCTCGACCGAGTTGCACAAGCAGCCTACACTGCCTAAAATGAGAACGACAGCTTAGCAAACACCTTTCAAGGGCATCCAAGCATTTAATAAAAGTTTAGCTTTTCAAATCTAATAATCAGCAGTGCCCACATCAAGGTGCTCAGTAAACTTTATCAGGGACACTTGAACAGCTAAAATATTGAAAAAGCTTTCTAAAATGCTGTTCATCCCCACCCTGCTTGTCCTTTGACTGTCTTATCAGGATATAGATGGAAAAGCAGAAACAACACAATTTCACCTGCATCTGTGTACTCAGCAAAAACATCTCGTATCTGTGATAATATTTTTTGTCCCGTTACCCTCCCTGTTGGCACTGATGTATTTTCATTGAAAAAGTTTTGATAAGCTGCTGGTTCTAATGCTGCCTGTCTGTTCTTTCAGTTGTTGACTCAGGCTTTCTTATCAAATCTGAGACATGAAAACGCCAGTGCCAATAATACACTGAAAAACAAAAATTGCTGTCAGTGTCCCCATGAGTGCCAGTTTGACCAACTCTGCAAATATTCAGACTGGAGTATTACCTGTAGATAAAACTGACATAATAACACATACAATTCATGTAAGCACAACAACATTATGGCGAGAACCACTTAAGAAATCCATATGGATTGACACAAAGGCCGTATGACGAATTCACTTATGAAAACATCTGCTGCATCACCTTAGGTAAAAGACAGAATACAGTGTGGTAGGCTAATTGAAGGAAAATTCCCCGCTGTTGCCTTAGTGCACTACGGCAATCATAATGTGGCGTTGCATTTTAACTCAGGGTATATCAAGGCAAATTAGCATTTAGATAATGGGAGACACTTGGTATTTTAATTATTTTGCTGCCCTATGAGTGTAGCGTGTATGCCCCAAGCGCCTCCTTACATCCTTCATGTACTCCTAAGTAGTGCATTTACACACAAAACGGCATGGCTTCTGTACAAGAGCTACTAAAATGTCACCATCTCACAGTGTACCTTGGTGTACACGGAAAGATAAGGAGGCATATTGTTGTTGACGTATCCCATATGTATTAGAGGGCAACACAATTCCCATTGCTGTATTATTCAGTTATTTTCAATAGAGCACTGTTCTGATGTTTTCTGCCATGTCGGCGAGTGGCAGTGGAATGCTGTTTTGTCTGTTCGAGGGCTCTGTACTTTCCATAAAACGACACGAGCTCAGGCTGGGAACAACCTCCCTCTCACCCTCCTTCCGCGCTCTCATTCTCTCCGCCTCACGGAAGTGAGATTATTCATCCTCCCACAGACCGTTGCTGTGTTGGGGGTAGATGTCAAAGTGCCAGGAACATGTGGTGCAAAGGGTATGCGTGCCCGCATGCGCTCCGCTTGTGTGTGTATCTATTTGTGCACATGAGCGCCTGAGTTTACGATTGTCAGCATATATGTGTAGGAGTTGTGCCTTTTATGCTGCATCTATCCGACTGGATGCGGACCCTGAGCCTGAGTTTGTGCTTTTGAGGGTCCTGTTCCTCATTCTCTCTCTCTCTTTTTTTTCCTTCACGTGCTGCCGTCTCTCCAGTCCCTTCAGGAAACACTACCTTTACACTGTCAGAGTGGCCTCGCGACTATCATCTCCTCTTCAGCAGCGCCTGCTTTTTCTCCCTCCATCCCTCATTCCTCTCCTCCATCTCTATCTCTCCCTCGCACTGCCTCTGTTAGGCGTACAAGCACAGACGGAGCGTGAGAAAAGCTGGCAGTGAGGCACATTCCCTTGCTTCTCTTCCTCCACCTCTCCTGCTCTCTACCCTACAGCGCACTCTCCTCTCCCTCCCTTTTTCCACGCCTCCCCCCCACCCCATCCACATTACTTTCTCCTGTCGTCCTCTCCATTCTCTCGCCACCTCTCCCTCTCTGCCTCGTTGCTCCCCTTATCCATTATATTTCCACCCCTCTGCTCCGCCCTGCTCTCACTCCCTGTTCTTTTTTTCCTGGTTCATAATATGTAACATGATTTAGACCTCCCCTGTTCATGCAGCATAAATTTAATCCCAGCCATTCCAGGTTGGCTGCTGCTGCTGCTGCGTCTACCATTTTTGTCACCCCCCCTGACACACTCTTTGCTCCCGAAACAATAGACTCCTCAAGATTGAGCCTGTTTGCATGATAACAAGTTCTTTCCCTATCCTAAATGCTGATGCGCAAGGTCAAGCACGACCCAAGTGGCGCATGCTTGTCCTATAGAAGCTGCCCACACTGACAAGAAAACATAGCACAAGTGAAGGCCTCCCAACAAGCAGGCAATCATTTGAATATTTTACACAGCTCACACGCTCACCCAAAGGCTGATAGCTCTCTGTAGGCTGTGGTTTTTATCTGCTGGCTATTGAAAAAGCATTAGTGGTGTCCATTAGAGTTCAATAGGAAGTGTGTTAACCAGTGTCATCAAGGTCAAAGGACATGATCCAAACGTGTAAAGATGAAATATATTGCCTTCGATGCCCCAAAGCTAATCCAATGTCTGTGTAACCTTGTGCGTGTGTTTTTTTCGTAAGTGCCTGTGTGTGCATTGGTGTGTTCGTATGCTTTCAGGGAGCAGCACAACAGGCCACCGGGATAATCAGTCACTAGGCTGCAGGTCAGGGTCTTGCGCTGTGGGGACCATCCATCTGAACCCAACAGCTGCTGGGAAACACAGCAAGAGAGGAATGAGACGAGAGGGAAAGATGGGTGAAGAGAGAGAGAGAGAGAGAGAGAGAGAGAGAGAGAGAAGTGGAGAGGTAGACCAGGTCGAACGAGAAGTCAAGGAGAGGCTATTGAAAACAAAAAGAACACATACAAAACAAGTGGGAGGAGGAAGTGTTTGTGAGCTGATGCTACGTGGTCATTTTAGGTACTGGAGTGTATGCTCAAGGTCAGTTTGGGTGTGCTGAATTCTCATGAGGACACAACCTTGCTCTCTGCACCCAAACAAGGTAACCGTTCTCAAATTGCAACATCCTCTCCTTGACCTGCGCCTTTCAATATAAAGTTGTTTTTTCGTATGGAAGTGTGTCCTCCTCGAAGATGTGTATCCTCTATTTGCGGTGGATAGTATTTGCCCAGAAGGGGAAGCTATCAGAAAAAGCCCAACAAAATTTTCTGATTAATGACTGTGTTCACAAGCTAGATGAATAAATGTCATTTTACAAAATTTGTGGCGTGACATTTCAAAGTCCAGATCATTCTGCCGACCATCATTCTGAGGGGGGGGGGGCATTGCTTTGAAATCTCCTGGTTCTAATTTGCAATGGACACACAGCTGAGATGGGATTGTGATAGCTTCCTTGTCCTAAAGCCACAGCAGGTGCTTTTAAACCAATTATTAGACAGACAAATGTCAGACCCAATTAGCTTCCTGCTGTGCGTTTCATGTTGGGTGATTCATTCATATGAAAACAAGATATAACCATAGACATCAGTTACAGCATTGGCAGCATCCGCTTGTCAAAAATTAGTCAGGCTTGCAGGCGGAACTGTAAACCCTGACTTTCTCAGAAAGTCAGGCGCTACCACCCAAAGGATAGTTTATGACCGTGGGAGGCTTGTTTGAATGAGGTCAGCGGAGGCAAGGAGGGATGGGGGGAAAAAGTAAATAAATAAGTATAGCAAATACACTCCTCTGATGTGTAGTTGTCAGGGTCTTTCATGTGGAGGCTGCACTTGAGGGCATAGCTTAGCTTAGCTTGGGGGATGTTATTACACATGCCGGACTGATCGGGAGCGATGTGTGAGAAACGGTCTTGTCACTGAGTCTTAAATCACACCATTGCTGTAGTAGAAGAAAGCAGCAGGAGATGGAAAAAAAAGAGAGGAGAAACAGACAGAAGGGAGAAACAAAAAGGGAAGAGTGGTTAAGAAGAGAAAGAACTACTATAAAAGGAAGGGGCTTTATGCAGCGAAGACAGACTGACAGACTTTACACTTTGGCAAAGAGAGAACTAGAGAAAAAGAAAAGATGGCTGCAGCTAGCATGTAAAACATCGTGACTTAACCCCTCGCGATGAGGAAGCGGCGATTGGCAAAGGAAACGGGTGGGTGTAGATGTATGGGGGTGGGCAGCTGTGTTCATGTGCTTATTTTATAAATCTGGTCATATGATGTTTTGAAAACCCTAGGGTCACCCTGAGTCACAGGCAGACATGTTTTATTGTAGAAAGAGAGGAGCTGCTAGTGCAACAACCTGTGCCCCTTCATATGCCCTTTGACCTTCAGGTCAACACCAAGTACTTAAGTAGTTGACTCTTATCACTTGTCCTTCAAGAGCCATCTCAGAACAACAGATTGATGCCATGGCAAAATTATATTATTTTTACATTTTCAATAAATTGTTGTTTTCATAATTTCATTCCTAATCTAAAGTATAGCATTCATGAAAATCAGAAAGCCTGTTGAAATGACCACACATATGTTAAATAATACTATCTGTGGATAGTGTAAGAAATGACAGGTTTATTTTCCTGGTACAAATAACTATAATAATGGTGAAATGTTCTTTCAAAGGAGTATTTTGCATATAATATCAAAAAAATAAAATAAAAGTGAAGGTCCTAAGAATAATAATAAAGTACTTTCAAAATGGCAATCATGTTTGAATTAAAATTTAGGCAAAAAGGCTTACGATGAGTAATTGCTACAGTACATGGCTTTGATGTGATACTGCAACAGCATATTGGCAATGATATTTCTTTGTTTGAAAACACACGCCTCAGTGAGGTGCAGACCAGTGTAAACTTCAACACACACTCATCAAGGTTAAATGCGTCGCACACTCTTATCCAACATTCCACGCTTTATTCCCCAATCATCGCCTATTCATCAGGGTGTTCTGTTGGAGAATCGTTTAATTACATATTATGTCAACAACAAAAGGAAGGAGGTTGGATATGTATCTGCTGCAGCCCTGACTCCCTTGCACCTTGTGTCCCCTCGCCGCCACTTAACTTCAGAGCTTTCTGGAGCAGCTGCTGTCTCTCTCAGCATCAGGACAAAGTCAAAAAGAAAGATCACAGACATCACTGCCGTACTAACACAGTAGCCTACTCTGTGTGCTCACTGCTATAGCCCTGCATATCTTTGTTGTTTGAAAGTGTGCGTGTGGGGGGTAATTACTGCATTCTTCATTTCTGCTAGTCTGGAGGGAAGTTAAAAAAAAAAAAAAAAGGCCTGCCTCATAAAACGAAACAAAATCTTATTTGCTGTGCCTGGCTGTGCATGATGCTAGGCAACTTTTTTATAACACAGTGCAATATGGATCACATCCTTGGTAGTTTTGCGGTGCGTTGTGCTTGCATGTGTTGGGCTAATTACAAAGGGATTGGCCTTAATAGATTTGGTGGCATTTTTGTGGCTGCTTTGGTCTGTCAGGATAACATACCGTGAATCCACTATCTCCCTTGAAGTTCAGTTTGGTTTGTGCATGTGTCTGAAATAAAAAAATACATCCCGTTTAAAAATTCCCTGGAGCTAGCCAAAATGAAATTAGTCAACTTGCACGAAGGATGGTCATAATGTGGTGCAACTGCTATGCTCAAACCCATGTTGGATTTGTTTAAAAAAATAAAAATAAAAATAAAACAGCACCATCAGTAGCATTCTCAAGTCAGCATTTATTCCCCACTACTCGGTTTGCCAAAATATAATGGCATGTGCGACAACATGGAAAAACACAAGTAGCGTGAAGCTGATGTTGTTAACCTGCTGCTTTGGGGAGCTCATAACGTCTCTGCCTGCGTTCTTTCCCGTAACAAGTTTATTCCAGTAAGGCTGGAATATAAGATAAATAAGACAGATTCTTTTGTTTTTCTCCCCTCAATAATATTGCTCGTCTAAATAGACCAGCATACCAAACACAGGCTCAAATGAGAATCGAGACCAGCCATTATTGAGAATATAAACATCCCACCCTCCTTCTCTTTCACATTTCTGATAAGGATCGCGGGGAAGGAGAGAGAGTAGACAGCTCAACAGCCCCTTTCTTTTTCTTGCCACACACTCCCCCCTTTTCTAATTAACATTGTGCATGTTGTCAGGCTTTGTTTAATAATGCATGATTGCTATCAGCAGCAAAATCCTTTGAATGAAGCGCCACTGAATGGGAACACAATAATACCACCAGGGGCTCAGGAAGAAAGATTGTTTTTTTCTTTCTATTGTAATAAACGCTCAATGGAAAGCATCAGTGCCACCAAATGTATGAAAGTGAAGGTGCAGAGTGCAACGCAAATGTTGAGGATAAAATTGGCACAGGTGGTGCCACCTTTGAGGGAGTCTTTTCATATGGACTAATGGGAATGGAAAGGATCGTTTGAACTCATGTACATGCTCATACATGTAGTTACACATGAATGAGCAAAAGCTTTCATACAAAAAACCCCTGCAGTATTGAGGCTAAATCCACTGTCAGATAATAATGCAGTTGGCAAACTGCTGCCCCTCTGCCAGGTCTGGCAGGTGGCTCGTCCCCCTTAGCACATTAGGAAAGAATCTGCAGTGTAGTTTACTTGTAAAAATTAGCACCACAAATCAACACCAAAAATAATTGCTTTAATTTTTTGTATAAATCAAGGTTTCGGGGGGAGGGGTTTAGCTGTGCTTACATTAGTTTCTCCTTGTATTTACTCACATAGCACAGCCCTTTTGGATGTCTCACTGGTGGTTACACAACATACAGATGGTTTTGTTTGCCTCTATCAGCGTGTGTGATTGTGTGTGTGCGCGTAAATGGGTGTGTGCGCATGCCGGGCGTGAGTAGAGAAAGGGGAGGGCTGCTGAATACTGTTTCTTATGTTGCTGCCTAGTGTCATGTCATTATGGAGATTCACACATTAATTAACTGAAAGGCTATCACTTAGATTTGGCGGGGCAGATGCGGAAAACAATAACCAGGAGGAGAAAGACAGCTGTACCTGCCGTACGTACGGATCATACCGCAGCTTTATCCCCCTCACTCCCTGCTCGGGTTTTTCAGTCCAGTTGATTCTAATCAAATCCACAGTCGCTACAAACACTACTCATGTGAAAATTCTGTCTAGTGTGCTCAAATGTATGCATATGTATATGTGTGTGTGTGTGTGTCGGCGGCGGTGGTGTGAGCGGGGGATGAGATTGCCTCAAATTGATTCCCTTCGCCACACGTCCCCCGCTCTTGCGCTTGCTGCTAGCCCCTAGGCGCTTGGAGACAGGTAGTCGTGTCTATCTCCCCCCAACACAAATCGAGTGTGACAGGTGCGCTATCTTCCCGTCTTTTCTGCCATTTACAGCCCACAGAAATGAAAGAGGGAGAGCTTAGAGCAAGAAGGAGGATGATTGGTAACAGGGAAATGAGGTGCTTTGTCGTAATTGGGCATACTGATTGGGCTTAGGGGGGTTTGTTTTTCTTTATTTTCTTTTAGTGGGTGGTGGTCAAATCTGCAGATAAGCAGCCAATAAAATATTATTTTTGGAAAAAGCATTTATATGCCTAGTTGCTGTCTCCTGAACAGACATTTACTAAAACAGCACATTCCCAAAACTTCATGAGATCTGACACGGTGTGTGATGGCATGGTCCTCAAAGTGTCTGAAATGCCATGGTACACAGACCGTGTACTGGTCTGCTCCACCAGTCGCCACAGCTGAAACAATAGCATCCTGCATATAAGACTAGCTAGCATGCTAACCAGCAGTGCAGTGCATGTCGTCAAAGCTCACACACTTTGGATTAGCCGGGAGCCGTGTTACGCGCTGAAGACTACCGCAGAGCATCCATCACTAAGAATCAAGCACAGGCTTAAGCAAATGGATGACAAGGGATAGAGCCGGTCTGAAGCTAATACTAGCTCACTGGATCACATTGATTTTCACAGCCATGTAGTGGCCCTTCTATAGGGCTGAAACATGAATGGCAACACTTGGCCACTCTGTCTTATAGATTTTATTGGTTGTTTGAGCAGCGCTGGATAAAAGAGGAAAATGTGTGTGTGTGTCTGTGTGTGTGTGTGCGCTAAAGCTAAGCTACTCCATTACTTTATATAAGCACTTAGAACTATTAAAGAATCTGTCATGGATTAAATGTGGTGTAAGAAGCCTAAGAATGTCCCTCAGATGAATTGGTTTATTGAATGTGTATATCATAATGCAACCGAAAGACAACATTTATATCATGTATTGTACTTTAAAGAGAAAGACTCACGAAAGCCTCTCAATGGTCCAATTGACTTAAACTCCTAATTGAAGAACTGTAAAATAGCTTTCAGCATTTATGAATATTCCCTGTATTTCCTGACTATTCTTACACGCAAAAGACACACTCTTTATGTGAAACAGATATCAACACTGATCTTAGGAGGACTTAAAATGTACTCTTATTATGCAGCGTATTTAATTGGTGCTAGCGACCAAAGCTGTGAAGACAAAATCTTATTAGTCCACCCTTTCATCTGTGTGGTTTCTCCCTCTCTCTTGTGCACATTCTATCGCTCTCCCTCTCACGCACACGTGCACACGCATTGTGTGAAGTGACTATTCCATTTAGAGAACTGTCAGAACATACCCCGTGAGCACATCAGCCTCTTCCTATCCTCTGTCAGCTCCAGCCGAGGCTGTGTGGGGGTATGTCAGAAATGTGCAGGGATAGATAAAACCCGTGGAGCCAAACAGCTTTGTTTCATTCAGTCCCTCTCTCTTTTCTCTCTCTTTTTTCCTCCCTCCTTACTCCCTCTCCCCATCCCTCCTTGCCTTGCATAGGCTGTGAATACCCTGCATCTGAGAAATCAGACCAGACTGACTCACAGGGCTCTGTGAGCCAGCGCCACCGAGGCTGCCAAAGCATGCTGGTGCCAAGCTGTCCCACCATGCACAGAGCCAGACCCACGCTGCTGCTGCCGCTGCTGCTTGTCCTGGGTCTGTTCCTCCACCTCGCCGACGCTCAAAGTAAGTGGACTGTTGGCTTTCACGTGGGCCTCAAGTGTTGTGTCCTGCTCTGTTGGGGGTGGGGTGGGGTTTGTTTCTTCTCTTTTTTTTCATTGAAATATCAGACACGTAAATACTTCATGTAACACACTTGCAACTTAAATAAATACTTCATGAAATGCACGAAACTTCTTCATGGCATACTGGTGTGATATTATCACTTCCAGTATGAGATGTTAAATCTCTTTATTTGAATAAAAGATATTCAATTCAGTAAGGTTTTAGTAAATTAAGGCTAGAATGAAATTATCTGCATCAGTTATAAAACAAAAAATATCACATTTTTCCCACATCCCACCACCACCGCTCAAAAATATGTTTTGCTCATTGTTACCTCACAAGTTTGACCTTCACTGTGCAGAATGATGTATGTGCAGAGTTTGACACCAGAAGGCTGTTTTCACATTCTCCTGATGAAGGGGGGAAAGTTTCTTTGTTGCTCACCTTAAATCTGAGTTTCAGGCGTGCACCCACATGATGATTGTGTGACATCCCAACCAGTTTGGAAGCCAGTTGTGGTCCAGTATGAGTCCTTGCAAAAGTCCAAAATGCGAAAACACGAAGCCTTGAGTGCACACACACTGAGAAAAGTTATATTTAACTTTTGAAATTAAGAATATTCATAGATTCTGGATTTTTTGAATGAGGGAGAAGAAGCGGATGTCATTTTATAAATTAGGTAAATCAGGTAATTGGGAGGGGGGGTGCATTATAATACACATGTACTATTCAAAACAGGGTGTTTTTGTAGCCTATATCTTAAAACATGTCTGAACAGGATCTTAGATTCTAAGTAACTTTTCTTCAAATAATATTAAATGCTTTAAGGCAATATATCAGTAAAACTCGAGGATGGGGTGTTGGCAAGTAGTAATCTTCATATTATGTTCCTCCCTCCCTGCCTCACACACACGCACACACCCGTGACAAGCACACACCTAAAATCTCTTCATCTCACCAAACTATCAAAATGTGTTCAAATCGCTATTTTCCAACTACTTCTTTCTGCCTCAAAATCGTATCTTGTGAACCAGAAATGCCCAGGCCTTAGCCAAGAATCTCATGATGAGAAGCCATTGGAATTGAGTTACTTCAGACACCTGCCCATTGATGTGTGACAACAGTTTTCAAACCTCATTGAGCTTTGGTCCTGCTCCCTCCCCACCACCCTCCTTTTTTTTTTTTCTTTTTTTTTTTTTTTTTAACACTAATATCCATGAATCATTAGCTTCTGGAGTCACAGAGTGATGAATAAAAGTTTTATTGCTCCCTTTGCACTGACTGAAATCCCCCCCAGTTCAGCTGAATATCTCTGAATGAAGGGATCGTTCACCCAAGGTCATATACAACAGAGCCACGCAAAGTGAAATTGATGGGTTAGATTTTCAACTTTGTGCTTGAGAAATGTTCCTTGCAGTCTGTTCAAATGTGTTTTATTGTTCTTCTCTGCCTCTCGCCACATATGTCTCACAGTGGGGAAGAGGCAAATGGTGAAATGTCTTCTCCGTTTATCCCCTGTTTTTATGTGCAGCTCCAGGATTTATTGACACAATTTAATTATGGGACCTTCCCAAAACGGCATTAACAGTCGATAAACGTTACCATTGAGGGGGCTCTTTAGTAGCTTTCTTTGCAGAAACACCCATCTTCCACAGTCTAGTGTGAATCTACAGAGCAACATTTGATGAGGGGAAAAAAAAAAAAACACTGTTGCCAAAACCTTCCGCTTAGACAACTGTCTTGACAAAGCTTCCACTCTCGCATATCCAGACATTCCACAGTCACATTTGAGCATCATGTAACGGAGACCTGCACGAGTGCGGTCAGCAGCCCCCAAATCTTGACGCCTCCGGGCCCCCCCAAAACCCCTCTACATTAATTTCCTTCCTTTAGCCGTGAGCAGCTGCTTCTACCCCATACCCTACTTAGACAGCTGTGCTGGGTCATCAATTCAAAGCCAAAACAAACGTATCACGAGGTATCCACAGTGGCTGTCTGTTAATGACTGAGGGGGTGTGTGGGAGCCAGGGGGGCTCACGGGGATGAGATGTGTGCCCTGTCTGCAACCGAGGTAAAAGAGTAAGTGTCTGCTCATAGCCAGAACCATTTCAGGCAGTACATATCAGACCTGTTTTTTTTATTTTTATTTGCTCCATCCTGTGATGCACTGCCTGATCTCCCACATGCACGTGATTGCTCCTCCCCATCCCAACTCCCCTCTATTGTTTTTCCTCCTAATCACTCTCTTGCCAATTTTCTCCTCATTTCTTAAATCTGCCTGCATCTTGGCCTCCCCACTTTCTCCCCTTGCTATTGCAATAGCCCCTTCCAGCGACATAGAAACTCCTTAATTTCCTGTCCTGTGCATAACCAGCCCAGACACTCTGGGGCTCTCTCCCCATCTGCGGTGTGCACTGAGGACCAAAAAGAATTTTGTGTGCTCCAGACCAACCCCCAGCATCAAAACTCCAGCTGCATTTCCGAAGGGAAAGCTGCCCTCTGTTGGTGCTCTACATCCATTTGGGTGTGAGCTAGCCTCCGGCTGTGGGCATGGTGGAGGATATGAGACACGCGAGAGAAGAAAATGGCTGAGTTGGCCTGCTCAACAGATGGCGCGATCCTCTGAGCCAGTCCTACTCACCACCCCACACAGTGGACACTGCAGCCCCCACTTTAGTAAAATGCCAGTCGGGCCCCCTAATACAAACACATTAAAGTTAATGTGTTAATGGGAGTGCTTCCAAATTTGTTCTTTCTACAAATGTCTCCAAGTGTAGCCTTTATGTAGCAGTGAAGGACGTGATGGGTTCAAAACTGATCTTAGAGGGTTTGTGTAGCTATATCTCTCTGTTTGGTCTGTGGGTTTGTTTTGTCTCTGGCCTTCCCCCTCTGTTGCTCTCTCTCGTTTTCTCCTTCACCCTGTCCCCTCTCAAATGAGGCCCAATTAATTTGTGTGGCAAATTGGGCTTGGCAATAGCTTGAAAGAAAGGCATAATTGTCCCTGGTGAGCCAAGGGGACAGAGCTCGAGAGAGAGAGAGGGAGAAAGAGCAGGGAGGCAACAAACAATTCCTCTGTGTGTTTTACTGAGAAGTAAAAGGAAGCGTCGGAGGATGAGAGGAGAGCTGGAGGCGTTTAACATCTCCACCTGGGCAGGGAAGAAAACTCTGGTGTGGGCATCCGCACTAAATAACTTGGCTGCTCATTAACCTGATGGATTGTTTTATGAGCCGGACACTGATATGAAGCAAAAAAAAAGTGAGAATGTGTCTCAGTGTGAGTAACTAGAAAGATTTCCTATTTTGATGGAGCTACATTACCATTAGTAGCAGTTGAACTGAAAATTGCTGACTGTTTTAGGATTTTTTTCTCTCACTGAACAAATTCACATCAAAAATACAGTTTTAAAAAACATGCTGAGCTACATCTGTAGGGAAAACCGGTTTTCACCACCCACCCCCACTCATTTTCTACCCAGCGCTGCCCCATGCTGTGTTGAACCATGTCAAACCCTCGGCCTAATAGTGTTTTAATTGATTCCTCCCATTGCTGGTGCACGGCGTGGTGAGTCCCCAGCGAGCCAGCGCCCTCCTCTTTTAACACGTCAAACGGGTATTGACAGGCTTCTCAAGCCTCTCCAAACATTAAGATGTTAACACTCAAACCTCATCTCTCTCACTTACACTTCTTCACAGCCGGCCATATGTCCAGAAGCGCGCACGCACCCGCGCTCACTTGCAGCATCCACAGGCATCAAATGCATGTGCAATCCCTTTGAGCGAGCAATCAAAGGTGGAACCACATGGGGCAAAAACAGCAAACTGTCCATCGACGCGGCATTTCTTTTGATCCATTAGTGTGAAGAAAAAAGATGGGAGCAAAATTACTCACTTTTTAATGCAACAACAACACAGTCCCATTTTAAATTTTGTTAAATAATTATAGGATAGAAGTTTTCCCCTCCTTTTACAGTTAAAATCGGACTCTCAATGCTGTTTTTGTGTGAGGAACCAGTTTCCCATATGTTCACTATAAGATATGTCGAAGCAAGTTACACATTTATGATCCAAGAGCGCATACTGCTCTATGAGGAGTCATTTGTTTAGCGGTACGGCAGTAACAACCCAACAGCATCTGCCAGCGTTGCAGTTGTTTCCAGTATTTTGTGGGTGGAATGCAGATGATCATAACTATGATTTGTAGCGCTGTTTGTATATCTGTTAGGATGGAACAAAATCAGGGAGATGTATGTTTGTAGTATACAGAAGCATGCACACACACAAGGAGACACACTACTACAATACTATGAACATGGGAACATAATGTGATGCAATCTGAGCTAAACCATTGACACATGCAGATGAATGGAGAAGTCTCTTGCATACATGCATATGCGCACATATCCCCTAAACAGGATCACCTTGTAGCAAGTCCGAAAGCTAACTCTATTCCTCTGATGACATCAGGCTGTAATATGTGTGTTTTATGCATGGCTGGCCTAATATGAATTATTGTAAAATAGTGTTGTATTTGCATATGAGCTTCCGGGCTGTACTGAAATTAGCATTTTTACAACAGCTCAAATTAAATCCCTCTGCTTAATTTGCCTGCATGCTAATTTGATTTAAATTGAGTCTATTCCATTCGCTTTTACTCTCATACCCACACAGCGCTAACATACAAACCACGCACACACACTGATTCAAGCACAGTATGTACTCTTAAGAGCTACAGCCTACATCCTCCCCACTACCTCCACACACACATTTAATTAGACACACAAATAAACACACACACGGCTTACACGTTTGTGTATCCACATGAAATGCCATTAAAGCAAGGGGACTCATGGCGGTTTTGATTCCACTTTAAATCACTGTAATTCCCCCCAGTCTGCCACCTCGTTCATCATTCTGCCGGACACTGCTCAAGTGGAAATCTCATTGTTGGCTCCACTCGTTCATTTCAAAATGTGTGTTAGCACACTGCATCTTTAAAAAAAACAAAAGAAAACAGCATCGACATCTACAAGTGGCGCCTCATGTTCACACTTGTAATAAACGTGGTGAAAACACCTTCGCTGAGAGTGCCAACACTTAATTACCATCTAGTTGTTTGGATGAAGACCTTGTGACTAGACTGGGAATCGGAGATAAAACAATGTTATCAGTGCCATGCAAGATGCTTCTTGCTCGCAGGTTGAACTAAATGAGTAAGAAGTCATTATCGTCTTCTTTGGCTGAAAATGCCTGTACCAACTCCTTGTCAACAATGTGCTGTGCAATTATGTTTGAAGGTTGGATCAGGCCCATTATTAACTCCATGAATGCCGATTTATGTGGCAAAGATGCCCAAGTGTATTATTTAAGGCCATTAGCTTCATCTATGGATTGCAGTGATTTCACCTTGCACTTAGACCACAGACTCACACAAAAGCCAAGCAATTTTCACCACACTCATGACCCACCCACTCTCAAGAAAAGCAAATAATCACACGCAATATGGAGATGCTGTACAGGCCCTGATGCAGGTAATTAAAGGCTAGCCCCAGAGCCACTAATGCTATATCTAAGTGCACTTATGTCTCCAAGACACATTGAGTTGAAAATGGTGAGGCAATTTCACCACGCTGTACCATTCATGTCTATTCAGCGGGAATATTGACAGAACAAAAACACCATAATCCAAATTGTAAATCCATCAGAGTGGCAATCAACAAACTTTCAGAAACCCTTCTACAAAATCCATATATTTGAATATCTCTACATGAAATGACTGGGTCTTAAACACTTTGAAATGCTATGGATTTCAGTGCATTTGTGGCACCTCCTTATCTGTCCTTTGAGCATTTAAGGTGCCAAAAACACAATAGAGCACCATGTAAACGCAGTGCGCCAGACTAGGTCTATAATATACACTCTCATTCTCTCACACGCACACTCTTACACAAAAGGTACCTTGTAGCATGCCTTTGAAGCTGGGATCAGCCGGTGAGCTGAGCACAATGCCAGCTGTTTTGCATCTGCTGGGCTTACACTTGGCATGGCTCTGGCCTTGCTGGCATATGTACTAAATCTGATCACTCTTTGTACGCTATGCCAGTGAACTGTATAACAATGCAGGTGTTTCATGACATCGCCCCAGTGACAGTGCAATTAATAGATTGATGCTGTTGCTGCAGTAATGGGATTACTGGACCAGTCAAGTCTGAAATACATCAGCGTTTGCCTGCACAGATGATGTTTTTCCGCAGTGTGCAGTTGGAAAAATGAAGAGCTAGAGTACACATCATCTAAACATGCAGTAATCTAAGACGGGGAAGTCATACTAAAACATTATGTAGAAGGCTCAATGATGATGACAGATTTAGTTCCAACAACAAATTTCACATTTTACACACTTTTAAATTCACAAAATACAAGTCAAAATAGCACCATGTTTATGGACGATGGATGGATTTATGGATTGGTTCAAAATCAAAAAGGGGTGGAGATTGTCTGATGGCCTTATTTGCACAAGTGCAGTCTTGCAATGGTAGTGGATTTATGTCCTGACTCTGGATTGACTCATCAAGCACTTTCTGCATTCAGGCATCCCAGAATAAATGGCCATTTAATGCAGGTCTGGCGAAAGCATGACTTCACCTGCTATACCTTCACGGCTTATTAATCGATTTTGCACAAGTAAAGCAGACCCATGATTACGATTTCAGTGATTATTAACACTCTGTAATTTTAAAACATATCTTTAGCACCTTCCGTTCACTAAGAACCAGTCTATTTTTTTGTATACTAGTAAAAGAAATTAAACGAATAACAGAAAACCAGCTAAATGTAAAACTATAGGGGAGCTTGCATGACACCAGGTGGTATTTCCCATTCTATTCATTAATTATTCTCTTGAAAATACTGTTAGAGAGCCACCTGGATATTGCTGAATGCATAGCTTTGTCTGAGGGAGCAAAATCCTTTCTCTCTGGATTAGTATGTTTGAAGAGAGGGAATGTGTGTGTGTGTGTGTGTGTGTGCGCGCTTTTATAATACATAACAGTTAGATTATAAAAGTGTTTTTGAATTATCTGCCTCAGAATTCATGCATCTATGTGTGTGTGGCCGTGCGTGTGAGCTTGTGTGGGTAACACCTGGCCCCAGGCTGGAGCTTTGGTCTCACTCTAGGGGTCCTGAGAGTGCGACACATTGCACTGATCTCAGCGCGGCACATTTGTGTGCCTGTGGGGTATGTTGGGATTCTGCAGTGGGGTTAATGGTCTAAACCATTCATCTCCATGGAATGCCTCAGGGCTGTCTCCCAGTCCCAGCCAGAAAGCTTACATCCCCACCTTCCTACCTACAGCACTCTCCAATGCTTGATGCCGATTGGAAATCTTTAATGCCCTAAGCTCCCCTCTGTCAAAGTTGATTTACATTCAATGAAGTGATAGAGTGAGTGCTCAAAGTCCGTCTTTGGAGAGCACTCTTTCTCACCTAATACTCCCTCACACACTGCATCTGTCACTATTTTCTGTCAATCCGCCCTCTCACTCGTTTGTTTGCTTGCTCGCTCATTAACTCACTCTCTTGCGCGCTTATTCACAAACTCGCGGACCTGTGCGCGCCCTCTCCTTGGCTTCCCTGCATCGCCGAGTGAGTCATGCCATTTGCAGAGCTGAGATTTACTGTGACACACAGCTTTAGTGTGGTTTATTAGTTATGGTGTGATAGAAATTACACTGGCAAATGAGAGCGTAAGCCTCCATTGAGAGGCGAAAATGCTCTCACGCCACAGCCAGAAGCATAGGCCTGTCCAGTTGAAACTGAGCCAAGCCCTTGTTTCTAACAGCGCAGCGCTCTAAGTGCCCATCCCATCACACCGTGGAACATGGAATATGCATTCCTACACATACATATCATTATCGAAGGGTCTCTGGACATTTATGAGGTGTTTATAAAGCATCCATCATAACATCCATGAACAGTCTGTTTCCCTTTAGCTTTAATAGTCCCATGGTGCCGTCTTCCATGTCATTCATCATTCTCTCATCAACTAATTAATTACCACAATCATCTCCATCACTTGAGTCATGATGAAGGACACTTCAAGTTAAGTGTAGATAATTAATGTTCAACAGAGAGGTAGGTAGGGTGGTATCCAGAGTGGCCTCAAAAGGTAAGACCTTTTAGGGCCCCGTGAAGGCAAACATGCAGTCTAACATACAGTATTTCATCACAAACTTTAAGTCCAAGTTCGATCTCACTCAGTCCTCACGCCTTAGTTAGTCCTTAGTTAATCCACTCAGCTCCCCACTTTTATCACTCCCTCAGTCTGATAGCTAGTACAAGAGAGCAAATACAGGGGGCCGTAGGGGAAGGCTGTTGAGCAGACTCAATGAGGTCAGGATCTATACCTAGATGGATTTCTTTAAGTACATCTTCCAAATAAGTTTTTTCCCCAGCCTCCTCCTCTCACCCCTCGGAGAGGGGAAAAGTAACACATGATTCCCTTTACCTTCCTCAATCTCCTCCTGCCACAGCCTGGGTAAGACAGAATTTTCACACCACATGATCTGTTGCCTCTCATTACACAGCGCAATTAAATTGGCTGTTTGCCTCCGTTGTGATTATTCAAGGAGAGATGTCCACGGAAGTGATTAGCTGTAGTTTTGCCGTTAAGTTCCACAGGGACAGCCTTGTTTGTATCTTTGGTCAAATTATGCCAACTCCAGTGGGAGGAGAATGGGGAGGCCCAGAAGACATTAGTCAGTTAGCAGGTAGCAAAGTGGTACTGAAAGGCCTGGTTGAACACGACGAGATGAGATGCATGTTATACGTGTTTGGCTGACTGCTGATGCTGCAAATTGCTTTCATTCTGCATCACAAAAAGGTTTGTCTCAAAACGCATTCTCAAGCAACTTCTTTGCCTTGAAATGTACACAATTTTATACCTGGCAGTGTAATGTAATTTTGCACATGTGGTAGTGTGGTACTCCCACACATTCAGTATCTGATATGTGCTCCTTCCTAATGCACACAGAATGTATGTACAGTATATGCTAGCAGTACCAGCATTGCACAGTTGCACGCATATTCATAGTCTGAGCAGTACACATGTATAAAAATAGTATTGTGTTCTCCACACACATACTGGACACCTAATGGAAGCAAGAGATGGACAATGGCATCTGCAATAATATGCTTTCATTCTCTATTACTGCCAAAGAGCACCTCTGATCAGATGGTCTGGAAAATGCACTTTGACCTATGCTAAAAATAACCATATTCTGTGGTGTCTGCCTCAGTAATGTGCTGTATGTACAGTGCACAAATGTATGTTTCCAGAGAAGGTAGTACTTGGTTTGACAATTTAATAAAATAAATTAATGCAGATAAAGTATAGGTAAGGAGAATGTGTCGGATTGACTGACAATCAGTATGTAAACTGCCAAAGATATGGAATCTAAACATACCATGCCACACTGTGGTAAGGAGTAGGTAGATAGAAAAAAAAAAGAAATCAAAACATGGGAGAGAAAGAGCTTACATAGAGATTAACTAAAAGAATGGGTGGATTGACTTTCAAAGGCATTCGTGCCAGATGAGGTGATAGGAATCAAGGAAAGGGAAAGCTAATATGAGTTACAGGGACTTCTTTTATGTTTCTTCACTGCTTAGTCACAACTCCTTTTTTTTTATTTTTGCAAAGCTCAAAGATAATTTCCCAAAAAGTAATCCTAGAGCCTACAACTTTAATCCTACAGATATGATTAGGTTCTTGACATCTTATGAAATTATCTCAACCGTTTCTTTAAGGATCTGAAATTGGTGATGAAAGTCAAAGGTAAACAGATTAAAGATATTGCATTTTGGATTGAATGTCACATTTTGATCTTATTCCGAGTCTCATGTCACACACAGTGAAAAAAAAGTTTTGTCTAGAAAGTATCACTTATTAAATGTTAAACTTCAACCAACTTCTATCAAAGCTGGGAGTCAACATTTCAAGGCTGCATGAATTAAGTGAGCATTGGTGTGCACAAAGGGAAGCTCTTCAGCTTGTGGTACTATTGGCTTGTGGTATTATTATTATTGCAAATGGAAACTGAAGCATTATGGGGGGAAAATGAAAGAATAATGCTGGTTTATAATGTGTGCTGGGTGAGCTGAAAATGCAATCTTATGTTAAAATCATAATCCATTGAAACAGACAGTGAGGCAATAAGCGGTGAAAATAACCCAGGTCCAGGCAACTTAGTGATAATCAATTGGTTGCATAGTGACTAAAGCGATTCAGGGATGGAGGTGGGAGTCACAATAATAGCAAACAAAAAAGCAAAACAGAACCGTGAGAGGGTATTCTTATCTCGAGATGACTGCTATCTCATGGAAGACAGCCACTTTTGTTTTGCCATGCCTCATTGTGTGGTGTCTTTGAAACCCACAAGGGCTTGTTACACAGCCTTCATTTTGTTTCATCACTCGCACAAAGGCTTGACTGACATTATTTGAGATAGTTTGTTTCAGGTACAATGAGAGCAATTATTCAGGCTGCATCGACAACACAGAGAGTACCAAAAGAAAGTAAGCAATATTATTGGCAATGATGGAATATTACAGCAAATTGTTAATAAAAGCTACACAAATAACTAGCACTTTTTTCTTTCATCAGTACATTGCTCCTGCATCCTGCAGTGGCTTTTTGAGCTGTGCTTGCACCGGTCATATCTTTGGTCAAGGTTGCTTTTTATGACAGCATTAGAAAAAAACAAATACATTTGGGTTTGAGTCAGTTAATGAGCAAATATCAAAGTCAAAGTGGCGCAGAGGCACTTAAACCTGTAGACCACCCAAGGTACTATTGCGTCCTCCGAAATGCTTGCAACCACTGCCGGAGCGAGGAAAGTTTTTCAGCTTAGACATATCTAGATCTTTTTATTCTTTCCCTAGTGCGTTCAGGTACAGTAGAGCCGCCCCCCACACTGGCTTCTTGGAAGGCAGATCTATCCACCCGGTCACTGCTCTACATCTGTACAAGATCTGGAAATATTGATTAGGTGATAATTAAATTGTCCATCCCAGCTTGATATGGATTAATAATTGCCCAGTAATGGCCTCCTGACATTTTGCTGTATTGACTCGATACTGTTTGCAGCGGTGCGCCGATAATTATGACGCTTGGCATTCTTCATTTTATCCCTAATGAGACCAATCAGAGTTGGCTCGACTTTTGCCTAAGAATTAGAAAGGAGTGAGAGGGATAGATTTTTGGACCCATTATTCAAAGCTCTGTGCCTTATCACAGAGATATATCCTTGTCTTTACAGGAGCATTTCTTCTTCCTCATTTCTTAGTGCTTTGTCAGAATAAGGATAAACTGTCATACTATGTTGGTCCAAATCACGTAAAGAGGACATCTTTGGACAAATAACAGCACCACTAGGAGTACTATAAATACAGAGATGAGAAGGTGGTATGGGCATCGTGCCACATCACTGCTTCGACTTCCTCGCTGCCATCTGTGAGTGTTCCTCCTCTGGCATTCTCACAAAGGCCTTTTGTGCATTTTCTCCCCTTTGTCCCTGTTTGCTAGGTTTAATTAGGTTATTTACTTGAGCCTCACCTCCCAGTGTTTCATTATAGTGGGCATTGCAGATAGGGCTTCACACAGGGCAGGGGCAGATAAAAAGTTAGGACAAAAGATGATAAATGTCGCGAGCGGGGACCGGAATGCAATCTGGCCACCACGATGCAGAGATGCTCTAATGGCTTCCCAGCACGGAAGGGGGAAGGCACTGTCGAGATGGCAACGTGATAAATGGTGCCGGGATGGCTGTAAGGACTGTAGGCAAGACAAAGAAAAACAAGAGAGTCATGGAAGGAGGAAAAAACGAAGATGACCACAAAATGGAATCTAATTAATCTGGACTTGGTTCCCCCTCCTGACAAACTCAGAGCAGAAGAAGAAGGGGAAGGGAAATTGTTTTTTAGGGACGTGTTAAACCCCCC
>NC_060161.1:17357613-17489901 GCF_021292245.1 Micropterus dolomieu | reverse complement strand
CCCCCCCCCCCCCCCCCCCCCCCCCAACTTTCCTCCCAGGTTGAAAAGGCACAGGGACGTATGGGTTCTGACAATGCTCCTGCACCTGTAGAATGATTAATGACAGGGGACTCGCCTTACATGCTGCAGAGAGGAAATATCTGCTCCAAAAACACACCAAGGAGAACTCTGCTATCAACATAAGTCTTCTGCTGTTTACCGGTACATTACACAAAAATAGTCCCTTTAAGTAAAACTATATGATGCTGATTTTCCAGTAGTATATTCAATTCCCAAATGGTACAACTATCATATAGGAGTCATTTACAATACAAAGTAATATTATAAATCCTGATACAGAATGAGAGAAGAACGGAAGGAGAAAGCTTCTCATAAAGGGATGAATGAGTGGATAACACTGCCATTAGTGCCTCTATCTGATTCAACGAAATGTATGCTGAAGTGGTGACCATGCTTTTCAGATATATAAGCGCTCGCATGACATGTTCAATTTTTCCCCTCACATGCAGATGGCTGCGCAGGTCAAAGCCATTGATGGATGTAGTGTGTTATAATAATTACAAAAAGAAAGAACACTTTATATCCTTGTCTGATATATTCGAATTCTGTACGTTATGATTCAGATAACTGACATTTCATGCCGTTATAATAGGAGCTGCCTCTGCATCAGCTTGACCCTCTTTGTCTCCTTTATATCCTTAAGTGTACTAGATTTCCTAGAATATTCATGAAGTTAACAATGATGCGGCACACTATTTAACCTTTAATCTATGTGAGAAAATGGATGAAGTCATTCCTTACTGAGGACCATACCTTGTGGCAATTTGTGACAATGTCATTGGCTTTTTACTCTCTCTTCCTCGCAGTTTCACTACTCCACATTAAAAGCCAATAGCCCCAGCCATTACTTACAGTTGTGCTTTTAGAATAATTCAGATAACAGTGAAAAGGGCATTTTAGATAGGTCTTTATGCTTTTAAGGGTACATTTCTGTCCCCCAGCTGGCTGATTTACAATCGTAATGACATTCTCCCTTCACAAATACATAAGAGCATTGTCTAGACCCACAATTAAATATATTCTTCTGTACAGTATTCCTATTCACATGCTTATATCTATACACTGTAATGCACACAAAACCCACATTCACCCACCCAGTGGACTAGAGCCCATTACTGCTGGCAAACATTTGCACTTGAGGCCGGCCCTTTTGTGTACCCTCTCGCTCTGTCAACTGAGGCTCAGTTTGGCAAAGGGTGAAAAGGACTAAGAAGAGAAGCGCAACTAACTCCATCAGCCCAAAGGCCACATCTCCGGTCCCCAACAGCCTTGTACCCTAAGGAGGCTTTAGAAATCCAGACCCTGTTTTCACATCTGGCTCTGAGAAAACATGACACAATATTCCATTAAACCACCCATCAAAACACAGTTAGTATAGTCTATATCAACTCAGAAAAGCATTTTTTAATATATACTTCAAAACAACCTCAAGATTCTCATGAAGTCATCAGCGGCTCTGAGTATTTTGCTCCTCTTTGTTTGGTTTCTCTTCCTGTCAGTTGCTTCTCAAATAGCAATTCAAATTGTTATTTGCGGTTCTCTTTACTTACTTTGACAGATTTCCAGCATAAACTCCACCAAACCTCCCCTGTACAAAGTAATGGAGCTATTCTCAAGGTTAAAACAATAGTATTTTGGCTAATAACTATGCAAAAGCAGGATTTCAATGGAAAATTTATACAACTTAAAAAAAAAAAAAAGATGTTTTGGGACCAGCTGTGTCATACTGTAGTGCATTTCCTTTTTTAACAGGTTGATGAACACACCTTGAAAGAGTGTCTGGTAAGACCCACACACTGTAAACAGTGTAAACAGACACATGCACGCAGAGTCGTCCTCTTTACACTTCTACTCATCTCCCGATGAATCATTTCCACACATGAAGAAAGAGCCTTTCAAAAGTGATCTGAAGCCCTTAATTTCACTGGATTATTTTAATGATGTCCCCTGGGGCCTGTTGTTTTTTGCTCCTGGGGTGACATTGCATTTGCTTCCAAGCAAAAAACCCCAGTCTGACCCCGATACCACCCGCCTTCATTTGTTACCCATCTGTAGCTCTTCAAAGACATAGCCACACACACAAGCTCAACTGTTTTCTTCAGGGGTTCGCAATTAACAATTCAAAGACCTCAACTTAGATTTACTGCATGTGGTTTACTTGGAGACATATTAATAATGTGTAGCTCACAAAAACAACCCACTAATACACAGCTAATGTCTTATCCTGCAGTATTGCATGTCACTCATTTAATGTGCAACAAACTAATTAAAAATGTAATAAAAAGTCATAAGCATCTTAGTTTAACTAATTTTGATAATGATATGGTATTTTGACATAAATTATATAAAATACAGCAGCTTAGTGGCAATATTTTGACCACAAACCATCTTTTAATTCTTAGTAATTAATATTTTATGAAATAAACAAGACCAGGGAGCCAGAAATGTGACAAAATAAATTGTGACGTGGCAGCATTATAAGCATTTAATGTACATGCCATGCAAGAAAGGAAGCTGTACAGCTTCAGTCATTAAACAAATGCTATTACTGTAACAGTAGCTGTTAAAGCTAGCATTGAAAATTGTACAATGCCGATCTTACAATACACATTACACTCAGTGTTCGCTAAAAAATTACTGCAATTTTTCTTCCTCTCTTTAACTCTTTTATATGCAATACTCTTCTTCACTGCTGCATAAAATTAGTGGCCTGTGAAAGGTCACTTTGGTCCTTGAGTGACTGTTTGTGGTACCTCCCCTGCATATTCTTTGCCCCAGCTGGTTGCAGAGAACGATGTACAGAGAGAGATTTGCTGTTCGGGGGTTCCTCAGAAACTGCATTTTAACTGCCGTTTCGTATATATTTTTACATTGTCTATTAAATTTAGTCCCAACAGATTAGTGAAAGATTCCCTGAATCTTAGAATGTGAAAACTGGTGGAACGAGATTGGCTGTATGTACAGTAGACGTGGGGCAATTAGAATTAAAGGCCGGCTTATTTTTGGGGGGAAAACGCTTGTTTTCGGTGTAACCTGGTTTGCTGAACTTAGGAACATTCGCAGGATATCTGAGCTGCTGAAAGGAAGCCAGTTGTCATCTTGCAAGATTGCTGGAGCATGAGCTAGTTTGCCTGTAAGCGCCTGAGAAAACACAGTGCAGGGAATGTGTCACTTCTTATGGCCCGACAACTGGCATCCATCGGAAATGGCTTGGCACTACTTATCCATAAAATTAGAGTCTGTTTAAATATACAATGTCGAATCCCTGGAATGATTTGCTACATAATCCATCTCTGCTCCTACGGAGACAAATATGAGGCAAGCTTTTCCGCTCCATGGTTGAGGGCAAAGACAATTATGTGAAGTTTATGCTATAAAGAAATAGCACAGACCCAAGCAGAGTGTAATTCTCTCCTGAATAGAGCCAGTCAAATATGTTGCTTATTTGATTTTCCATTCCACTTTACCCATCCATATCTTTTGATTTCTGCTTCATGTAATGGAAAGCCAGCAGCTTTTGCAGATTGTCATCTGTGCGTGCTGTCACAGTGATACTTTCTTATCAATCTCACATAAAATGTACATGTGTGGTAGAAGCGTCAGAATCCTACACAATCATTATATTGACAGTAAGCTGACATGGCCACAGAATGTTTATCACTTTAGCCATTTTTAACATCTTTTCAAGTCTGTGCAGCCCCGGCATGATAACTACTGGCCATTTTGCTGCAGCACTGCCATTTAATGAATCGTTCCATTGCCTAGTGGATAACAGAATGAACGAATGGCTTTCTGTGTTAGTGGCTGCCACTGCCTATCCTATCAGATAATTAACTTTTTGCAAATAGACTGCGCTGACTACCAAACAGAGTTAAGCCTGCACAATTAGAATTACTTATCTATGTTCTCCCCCCCACAGACATTGGAGGAAAAACAAACAAGACAAACAAATCCAAATTTCATACTTCTTGCTCGACTGTTTTTCCCTCAAATGGTCACACACGAATTGGCCCCCAGATTTGTTAATTCACACACAAATGAACACGTAATGAATCAGGGGGAGCTGAAAATGAAGTCTTTTTGCAATTGAAGCCCCTGGATTATTTTGCACCGGCGTTCGACAACATCAGCCCAGATGTTCAGAATTTCCAACAGGAGGGTCTGGTGTTTTCCACACCTCCTTCCCCCTCCTGTTTGCTTTTTTTTTTTTTTTTTCCTCGGATGGTCTAGCGCCGACAGTGGCGCAATTCAATATTTATATGTTTCCTTCTGTTTGCTTTCTGCCGCACTGGGAGGTGGGCTTTCATGTGTCTGATTTGCCACAGCAGCGATTCAGTTCCAGCTTTGAAAGGGTTGGGGGCCGTTTGAACAAAGCCATCTGTTTGAGTGGGCCGTTTTATTAAGTGACAAACTGGATCCTTCTACCTCGCTAATGTGTCGTGTGTGTGTGTGTGTGTGTTTGTGGGTAGAGGGACAGACACAGGAATAGAGAGAGAGAGAGAGGTAGTGAGGGTGCAATATTTCCTCTGCAAACATTGTAATATACCACAGAAGAGACTACATCACTGATGTAGCTGTCATTGCACAACTGAAAGGTTTTTGCCTTTATGAATCTACAATGATAATTGAATAAGGGAGCCTTTCAGCTTCCATCTTATCCCATGAAACAAAGACTAAGAAGCTCAGCACTGTTCCATAAATAAACCCTTTATATTTTTTTAATGGAACCTTCCCGAATTTTCTCTTGTCCCACACCCCTCAATTTATTAATGTCGGTCTGCTATTTGCGGCTCCATCCAGCAAGAATATTCCAACACCCGTGAGAGTGTGTGCCTGTGCATGCGTGCCCATGTGCATGATAGGTTGTGCTTGTACCTCTGGAGCCTGCCCCCCCCACCCCCGTCTTGTCAGAGAATCTGTCAGTGCATTGAATGTGGGACAAGAGCATTAGCCATTCTTTTTGAAGCTGTTGCTGTTGTCTGTGCAAAAATGCCCTAACTCCTGAGGAGCTATAGCCAGAAGCTCAGACCTTGGATGGCAGAGTAATGAGTAATACACACTGACTTGGGTTAAGAAAGTCCCATTGCAACATGTTTTTTTGCGACTTTAGTCACTGGGCTGAATATTTGGCAAGGACACTGGCAAGTTGTGTATTATAGTGCATGCTGTAGTTTTCCCGCCTTTGAAGCCGTGTTGTAAGTGATGATGTGCATTTATTTATTCACGGGAGACTCTCTGCGGCTTATGAGCCAAATAAGAGATCCTGACCCTATCACAAAATGGACCTGCAGCCCTAGCATCCATATGCAGTCTCAATATTAATGTGTCATTAAGCTGCATTCTTGTATATTCTATTGAATTAGTTTTACATAATGACTGTTGTGAATTTTGCTTGCAGAGCACATTTAGGCAGTTTGGAAGGTGGAGGGGGGGAGGGCAGTGTAGGAGAAGGCTTGTATTATGAACTTCATTATGTGTGACAAGCAGCACAATATTGATGGAAGAGCGGGTCCCCATCATCGCACTGCATTAAAACCTCTGCAGTGAATTAATGTACTATTCCTGATCCAGTAATTAACAATCATTCGGGGGCCATATCCCTTTTCAAGTGATCACTAATTGCAATAAGAATTTCAGTTCCCATTTAAGGAAAGATTACCGATTAGCATGCAATGCGAATCAGCCAACAGTTCTAATTAAGCTCCAATTCCTTTTCTTTCTTTCCCGCCTAGACCCTTTGTGAGCACATACAATGTGGAGTTTGTTTCCTCGGCATTACAAAAGACACATTTTTTATCATAATGCTGCAGATAGAGAGCTGTGTAGTGCCCCAAGAAAATAATTTATTCTTGTGTTTGTTCCATTGATTAGTATGTGTGGTTTATCCCCCCCCCCCCTCTCTCCCTCTCCCTCTCCCTCTCTCTCTCCCTCCATCCCTCCCCGCATTGTTTATCTATGTGTTTCTGTGTCTGCATTACTACTGTCTGTTTTCTTTTTGGCATGGGGTCAGATGTTTCTGAACACTATATAGACAGTTAATTAATCCACAGAGAGGCTTTTGCTTTATAAATAACACATATGCAACTGCAATCACTAACAAACCCACGCCTCTGCACCTTTCTTTATTTAAATACTATTGCTGCAGCGGACTTTCAGAATACTTGCATAAAGTCAAATGCCACATACAATGCATGTGTGACTTTTACCCTCAGCCACCCCTTTCAGTCCAATTTGCACCACTTGCTGCCATTGTGACAATTCATCAATATCGCAGAACTGAAATACTGCAGCTTAAAGATGTCGAAGGAGGTTAATGGCATCTTTAAATGCTCCTTTCTTCCACCCGTATGTCCAAATGGAGCAGGGTATTTGCAGACTGCCACCCAATGTGTTAGGATTAATTATCGCCCTCCACTACCCCACCTCACCCTGCAAGTTAAAGATTCAGAGAGGAAATGGCCCCTTTCATGCAAATGAAATTGAATATGTCAGTCAGTATAATTGTGAAAACCGAGCCGTCTTGGACTGGTGTCGAATAGAGTTTCCAACCGAAAGTGGGTTTATTAATGTTCTTCTCTCCACTCTTTGATTCATGCTCTTTAATGGGTTGGCAGATCAAACTTTAGTCTATGGCGGAGTCCTTGACTTGAAATGTTTTGGCTGTTATGAATGAAACCCAGACTCTATCTATTTGAGAACAGTATTTAAATGCAATGAGTTAAGCCAATATCAAACAAACTTGTAATGAATGCAGATCCGCAAGATGCTCTGAGCCCAGCTATCCTCTAAAGTTCAACATGACGATAGAAAAAAATATTATATCATTAGCTCCAGTCCTCAGTTACACAGTCCACTCAACTTATAGTCTGGCCCTGCAACAGGTACTTGAAGTCCACCCTACACTCACTGCTGAGTGAAAGCTTTTAATGCACTGCTGATTCAACCCAACAAATACCAACGCAGGGATAATATATGCAAGGTCGATTTAGGTACACTGTCTTTTAAAAAGTTTCACTTTCTCTATCATTTCAGCATTTTGTTTTTATGTTCTGCTGTTTATTTTACCCACCATTTCTATTTAAGAGTTAGCTTTTCCCAACTTTTTCAACTAAGAAATCCATTCCCACTCCTGCTACAGGTCTGGTAACATTAGCTTTGTTTTGGACATCTCTGTCTCGGACATATGTAATAGAGCTGTGCTTTGAGATTTATTATCAGGTTTTTCCTTTTCAGATTTGGTCCACAAACACAACTATCAGACCTTAAACATTTACTTTTTTTTAGAAGAGCAAACACTTATTTGGCTAAGTCCCTGAACCAAAATCTATACTTCTTTTGCAAGTTTGCAATTCTAGTAAACTGTTGCATGTGCAACATTTCTGTGGGATACAAGAGAAAACAATTAGCCTTTTTAGGGATAAAAAGATCAAGTGCAACATGACTGCCCGAGTGTGGTGATGACATTTTAGGATAATCACCTTAAAAAGCCTGATTGATTGATCACTGACCACTTCATTTAAAATGGTCATTTTTAAAGACCTCAAAAAGGCCAAAATGATAAGGATAGCATACAGTAGCAGCAACAGTAATACATTTCATGTCCTATGTTTGTACCTCCCACATTGTCAAAGGCTTCCAATTTCCATTTATGTCTATCGATTTAAAAATATATACTTCCAGCCATGAAACAAGCCTGCCCCCTCAGCCCTGTGGACATGGGTGTTCTTAAGGCTTTATGTCAGCCACCAAATTATTAGCATGGCATCAATCCATGAAAAACAGAGCAAGGGGATGCTATGAAGAGCTTCTTCCTTTCCATTGGCGGCAAATGTGAACAAGGTTACATAATGACCTCAAGGGAGTGCAGGCACAGGCCCATGTCGCCAACCTTTTAGCTTGTGACGGGGCTTTACACTTCTCATTTGTTTGCCGGGGACAGCTTAGCACAGGATTAACAGGTGCCTAGCCATGGTATTAATTCATGTAGATCATGGTTACCTCTCAAAGGAGATGCCAACATGCAGCAGAGGTTGTAGGAGCTTTTACTGGATGGCAGCTCTTTCAATTAGATTAATATTATATGAATAAAGGCACTACTATATGCCCAATCATGTTAATTCAGTTTATTTTATTAAAATTAACATGATTACAGGCAAACAATGGGCAAATAAATCTCATTTTCTTACAGAAGCTTTTGTGTAAGGGATGTTTCCAACACAGTCATTTAAATATTAAGGTTCTATGGTAAAAGGGTTCTTTGTGGTGCACGAGTGTTTGTTCATACACCATATTTTTTTAGTTGCTGTCAAGGTGCTAGTCATGCCATTGTTGGGAGAAAACAGAGGTTTCAATCAGCCTCCGTCTACCTGAAGCCATACGAGGAGCCTACTAAAATGGATGTTTGTCGGCGGCAGACCTAAAATGGGGGTATGATGGTGATATCAGCGGCCATGTCTGTGAAAACACCATTACCTCCATGTCACGCCTCAATCACTCCCCATTGTGCAATGACTCTCCCCCCACCCTCTTCCCCTCACCTCCAGCGCTGATCTCCCGTACATGTCCTAGCAGTCCATCACAGCCGGCATAGGGAGACGCACCGAGCCGTAATGGATGGCCCTGGAGCGAAAACAGCCCCAATAGCATATCAATTACCCATCAGCACCCTCTTGGCTGGAGGCCAGCGTACACCACACCCCAGCCAAGTCAATGAGATAAGGTGCAAATGCAGATATAATGCTGCTTTTTGCCGTGTACAAATTACACAGTGTCAACTCTGCTGCCCACCTGTCAGATCTGTCAGCAGACGAATGAGAGAGAGAGGTTCTGAGAAGTGTATGCGTGCGTATGTGTGTGTGTGCAGTGCACACAGGGCCGTGTGCATGTCATGAGGCAATCAGGTGATTTCCCAGACTCATTTGCTCAGTGGAAGCCCAGCTGCTCGCCTGTTTATCTGTTCACCCTTTTGATTGCTGACCACACATCTTATGTCACTTCTCCACAAATCCTGCAGGTTAATTTGTCCCTCGCTCGCAGTGCCGCTGCAGCCGCCGCCGCTGGGCAGTACAATCGGGAAGGGTGAAATCAGTCCGCACCCAGGCACGCGCACAATCACACATTCTCACACACGGATGAGGTGATTCAGATGGTTGGCATTACCGCAGCTGTGTGGCCCCTAATGGCCTGCTGAAGTGATTGATAAAAGGCAAACAGTTGCTCCACAGGGGGACAGATGGAGCTACACCCCCCACTGAAGCTGGCACTCAAGCTTCACAGGAAAATACTAAGGGGGTCTGACTTAGCACTATGACATTATTGCTTTTGAAATTAGCCTTGATCATCATGATAAAGCTGGGATGTAAATCTCACAATCAGAATCTCATCAGGAAGAGACGTGTTCCTTTGATTACTAATCACTTTCCTGCGCTTTGATTTTTTTGGCGGGTTGTAATAGAAACGTCAGCTCATGAGCAGGAACTGATTTGACCTGGAGGAGGGGAAAAAAATAGGAGAAACAGAACTCAATTCTTGGATCAGAGAATTGCCGTCGTTGCTGACAAAAACTGAATGATTTTACTTGGCAAACTAATTCTAAAAAATCAAACTGCAAGAACAGGATTGAAGCCCTCTTCGCTGCTGTGGAGATCAGAGCCCGAGCAAATTGGATTGTACAATGTTGTAAAACCACCACAGTGGATGGGAACGTCCATGCCATGCCCACACAAAGCAAACACTGTTCCATGCTGCTATTCTCTCACCTCCACTCCGCTGCATTTTTAGTATTTTTATGCCTTTACACTTGACTTGTTGCGCTGAATTGAGGGACCAATTAGGAGCAACAGAACGCTCACATTGCCAATAAGAGCATTGCGAGGACCTTATCAGGTGCGTGTTTCATTTGCGCGGTGCGTACCCACCGTTCCGATTGGTGGTTTTCGAGAGATTAGAGTTGTCTGCTACTGAACCGATAGACAAGCTTCTATTTCTCTGCAACAGTTTGGAAAACGTTACCCCACCCCCCCACCCCCCTCAGTCTTACTCACAACTTAAACACCTCATTACATATTACAAAGGGTTAAAAATTATTGTGATTTCTTTTGTAGGCTGTGTTGTCAACAAAATAATTCCTATGTGAACAGTTTCTAAAACATAGTATACATTTGTTATTATACACTAGTATAACAAATTACTGAATTTGTTTTGTGACAGTATCACATAATGACAATAATAATACTTTTTACTGCCGCAGAGGGAAGAGGCAATCGTTTTGACAGAAGTTTGCAGCCTTGAGACAATTGCTACTCTTCAGTCTAAATAACTGACATCCAAACCCAAATGTCTTGCCACAGTTCAGAGCAAGTATATTATCATTTGTATTTATATTATCGTATTTATTTTCTCCAGTGGCTGGTCTTAACCTGCTTTCCCTCCCTAAACAGTATTTCAGAGTTACATAGAAATACTTTCAGGGTCAAGATAAAATGCTTTACACACTCTGCTTCAAAGACCTCTGTCCTTTTACTGATCTCAACAACTGATCATCTGTTTCCACTTGCACAGTAAAGTCAGTGAAATCTCTCGTCTCGACCTCCAAAGACAATCTTCTTAACAGCCACATGCTGAAATCTGCAACTTTGTTGCTCTCCAGTGTTTACAGCTTGATAATAGAGATGAATTGCTCTGTCTGCGACACTTAGCATGCTCACTAACTATTTTTGTTATCTTTTGTTCTATTTCTGTCTCTCTCCAGCACCACCAAAGTTTTTAAGAACCCCCAATGACCAAACAGGCGTGCAAGGAGGCGTGGCATCCTTCATCTGCCAAGCTACAGGAGATCCACGGCCGAAGATTGTGTGGAACAAGAAGGGGAAGAAAGTCAGCAACCAGAGATTTGAGGTATTAGGTCTATTGTTCTGATGTAAAATGCTCGACAAAACTGGAATGCTTCAGCACCGCTTTTGGCTCTGCTCGCACATAATCCATTGCACCAATGCCCCGCTCTCTTGCTTTTCGCCTTGACTTGCCACCACGCATTAGCAGGCTCTAATAACCATGCTGGCCAGGCTTTTAAACATGCTTAAGTTTTAATGAGCAAGTATACAAAAGATCTGGAGACAGATTTGTAATTAAATAAAAGACAAAAAAAGACAAATTGGATAGAAAAAAACAACAACTTGTGGTGTGACCCAGATACCCACATTTGCATCACACCACTTTGCCAGCTTGATGCAAAGTGAAAGGGGGAAGTAGCTCTTTCACTTCAAACTATCCTCTTGCTTTGTGGCATCTTCATCTAAATGCATGTCCTACCCTCCTTATTTTGGCTGAAGCTTTGATTTCTGGTCAGCTTTAATCTGCACTTGGGCTCAATACCCATGAGAAATAACACATCGTCGCAGAACACTGATAAGATTTCTATTAATTTCTGTGTCAGTCCTAAGGACTATCATGGTGTCACTTTTTTCACCCCATCTCAGCTCTAGATGCCATATTTGCTACTGCACAGCAGCAATGGCTTAACGGAGCTTTGAGACCTCTTCCCGCCCCTTCTTTCGCGTCTCATGGCCACAGAAATTTAATCTTATCAGAGTTCATCGCGTTTGCATCACACGTTGTGGTGAATGCTAACACACCAGTTTCCATTCCCTTGTTGCCTCAGAGGGCTTGCTGGCTGCCCATTCAATCATGCACTGCCCCCTCATCTTCTAACAAAAACCCATTTCCTTTCAGAAGTCTCACAACTTCCTTTCTACTTCACTCATTTTGCTTTGACTAAGAAAGGAGGCTGTTTTTTTCTTTAACCATCACATGCTGTCAGCTTGAATGCCATCACAGCTGTACTGCTTGGCCAATGAAATGTTGAAGTGTATTGTTAACTAACACATGCATAGATATAATGTGAACGTAAAAAATGTTCAAAGGCCTCTGTGTGTCTCTATGAGAGTGTGTGTGTGTGTGTGTGTGTATGTATAACGTCGAGGTCTCAGGCCTATTTTTATTTAAAGCTACCTCTATGCTTAAAAGAGATTGAGTTATGGCACAGGGCTTTCTAAAATAAGTGAGTATACAACATGTAGCATGCAAAAAAATAGCTGAATAAGCTACAACAAACACCTGTTTGTGAGCATTTTATGTGTCGTTCGTCCAATACAGTCGGTCCTGTCTTTTGTACCACTACCTCACCTCATGGTACAACTGTCCGTAACCGTTTATCAAGCCACTTTTAACTGTTTGTGCTTGTTTCTGTCCCATTGACACAAATCCAGTGTGATGCATTTCTCAAGGGATAGAATGTTAACTTTAAGAGTGGGACACATTTCGATTTAAATTTTACCCTACAACGCGATATCCGAGCAAACATTTTCTGACCAAGAAAACCTTCCCCATTCTTAAAGTTAGTCAGCTGCATTGATTATTTTATTAGTGCACAAAGTTAAAATATGCATCAGATCAAGCTTATATACTAAAAGACAGCACGTCTGAACACATAACAAATTGCTCTAGTACATACTTACAACAAAAAAGCTTGCAAATCTTTCTAAAAATCATATATGCTCAGCATCTACATATTATCTATAAGCATTCTAATATTCATGTAGAGTACATAACCACAAAATCTGCACAAAATCACTAGGGTTCAATGTTAGATAGACAGTAGCTTTCGTTTCTGTCATAGGAAGCACATTGTGTCAGTCACCATCAGTGTTGTTAGCCAAATGTCCTTGACAGTGTTGTTTTTGTTTCCCTGCGGAAGGTCCATCACCCATTGTGAACCAAAAAATCTCCTGTAACATATCCTGTCTCTCGCACCTGCAGGTGATTGAGTTCGACGACGGCTCTGGTTCAGTGCTAAGAATTCAGCCATTGCGCACGCCCCGAGACGAAGCCATATACGAATGCGTCGCCTCCAACAGTGTTGGAGAGACGAGCGCTACCACCAGACTCACTGTTTTACGTGGTAGGTCCTTCCCAACAACCCCAAAAGAAAAACACACACACACAAACACACACACACACACACCACTAATATGCCCTTTGCTCCCAGCTAACTCAGGTAAGATTGCATTTACTTGTTTTATGTCTGTCCTGTCCTCTTTTCTTTGTTTTTTCAGCACACAGTCAAACCCAATTAGAGACTCTGGTTACACTCACGTTGTGTATTCTAACTTGATAAGATTTAGTCCATTAGCCATTTAGCCAAGGAAGTTTCCGTTTCTAAGTGACTTAAGTCATTTGCATACAGATTCCTGACACAATAATTAAGATGGCAGTTAAATTATGCAAATCACCATCCATTCCTAGCCTGCGGTGGTTTAATGGAAGGGCTCAGCAATAATTTTCAAATCAGTCATTTTTCATCTCTGCACTTCAGCTTTGATATTCGTTTGACCGGGTAGAGAAAAAAAAGCAGTGTATTCTCATGTGAGTAACAGGCATGCATTGTTTATGGTAGCGTTCTAGCCGCAGGTTCCATCAATGCCAGTATCTTTCAGTGCCCAGATAATGTTAATAGCCAGCACTCCTCTAAACAAGCATGTGTTACAAACCAGGCAGGAAAGGTCAGCTGGTTTGTTTACTTCCAGTGAAAATAAAAGTCAGATGACAAATATCAAATTGGTCGACAGTGCCTCCTTTATAATAAGCACTGAGCAAAATTTCATCTTGATTACACACAGCGTTCCATTCAAAGGCAAATATGTGGTGGCCTTGAGCTCAAAAGGCTGCGTAATATCTCTCTAAAACATGACTTGTTTGGCTATGAATGGAGAAAATGGCTTGGGCAGCGTGAATGAGGTGTGCTCCATTATGTGGCACAATTACACAACATGGCAAATGAGTTCCTATTGAGAGGGGTGCTTCCATCCTATAGAAAAAAGCTGGCTCTGCGAGTCTCTGAAGCACCCCCCCCCGCTTCTTATCTCACCAATGAGCCAACAAAAGGCCCTTTGCACTGTCTCCAGAGACAGATTGAAAGAGAAAGGTGGCACGTTCACATGCAGGTCTTTCCTGTCTGCTCTGGAGCGTGTGTGTGTGTGTGTGTGTGTGTGTGTGTGTGCGCTCTCACATGCAATATTGTACACATTTCTTGTTCGCTCCTATTCTGCCTCTGTTTTTCCCCTTCACCCACCCACCCACACACACACACTAAGAGATAGCTGAGGGACGGGTATAGAGGCTGCTCCTCCCGGCTCTGCGGCCTAGCATTAGCATGTTTATTACCATTTCGCTCTTCTGCTCGCTCTCCTTTCCCATCAATGTATTGAAGGTGAGTAGTTCTATCAGGAAAAAAACAAAACAGGAAAGGGCTTTTTCTTTCTCGCCTTTGGTGCAAATAAAAAAGGTGTGCTCCTTTTCCTCACATTGCCTTTCGTGGAAGCACGTAAACCCAAAATACCATCATTCTGAATGATATGGGTAATAATCAGAAAGGTATAAATAAATGTACGTTCATTTCACTACCCGAACAGGGATTAAGCCTATATCCAGTTCGAGCATTTTGCTAGACATCTGGTTTCTAGTAGGTCTTACCAAGGAAATGTGATGTTATGCACACTGTTAGCGGTGCCTTTAAAAGAACTGAATGATCATTATGAGCAGTGATAACAGTCAAAGCTTGACAGACAAAGGAAATGAAGCAAGCAAGAAAGAAAGGAAAATGAAAATCAAATATAAGAAAAAGGAAAATGATGCCACAGTGCTGGCAATAGACAAGGACATCAAGGAGTATTATATTATAAACTCTAGCTAGCCATATCATTTGGGTTTACACTTCTAACTTCAAATTGTAAACCGATTTCCTCCCTTATTCACAGACCCAATGCATGGTTACTGTGGTTCTCAGGAAGCTGGGGGTAAAAGCTGACACTGCAATGTGAGGGCAGCATAGGGTATGAGCAACTTGAGGTAACACAATGTTACCTCAAGGATGCATTATATATTATTTAGCAGGCCAAAAAGCTTCCTCCTTCCAAAACTACTTTGTACAGTACAATAAATACAGCACCACTGGTTTGCTACTCATCATTCCACATGACACAAACTGCAGTTTGAAAAATGCAACTGCACATTTATTAAGTCCGGCCTGTCACCGTGACCAGCAAAACTGATTTCTCTCCTCCTTTGGCCCATTTAATGGAGAAATACTAAACTTGCACGCAAGTGGGTGATGCAGGAGTGGAGAGATAAATAAATAAGCAAACACAGATAAGTGATACTACACCAGGCCTAACACATATAAAGTGACTTTTCGTTTAGTTCATTTGGGCTCCAATGGTCTGTGGAAACGACTGCAAAGCATCTGTTGTGGGAAGCTCGCCACAGGGGGGATTGCCTAATTCCATGAAGGAAAAGCACGTTGTTGTAATTGCCATGCTATGAGGAGAGGGGACTCGAGGTGACAAATCCAAAGCGCTGGGGGATATTAGTATTCGGATGGGCCTCTAACTTGATGGGAAGCACCATTAGTAATGAACTTCCAGGCTTAGAGAAGTGATTTGCATGAAAGGCGAACCCTGAAACGTAATGGTGTTCCGAGTCAAATCTGCCAGGCCACGGCATGAGGTGCAGGTTTTCTTAGTGCACTTTTTTTTCCCCGCCCTCTGTTTTGATTAAATCTGAGATGACCCGACTCATATGCGACTCGTGTCTTTGAATTAAGGTCTTCTTGATTTTCTTTGTAATTGAGAATGACAGGAGAGGATTGAGAAATGAAGAAACAGCACATTCTGGGTGTCATGCCTGGAATATGATTTCAGTGAAGTGGCCTTTGATCTCATTAATGAATATGCTTCCGTGAAATATTTGCCTATACTCATGGAGAGCCTCTAACAACAATATCTTCCACTCGACAATGTTTCTGCAATTGGATTTCTTTTGTCCCCTTTTAACCATAAGTCAACTGAAGAAACACCCGAAATTGCAGCCAAAACACCCCACAGGGTCTAGACTCTCTGCTAGCACTAGCTCCAGCAGAATGATGTGTGGATTTGAGTGCTGTAGTTTATGATTCAGGCATGATTAAGGATTTATATTGCATCCTCATACTCCCATTATGCTGTCAACAGCCATTTCCTGTGCCCCACACGCAGACTTATGCAGCTGTGCACAACTTGACAGTGGGAGCGGAAAATGGGAAGCCGCTCTCCTGTGACGGAAAAACAGAATGCATCATTTCCATTTGTATGGAATGGTGCAATGGCACAGCTCAAAGCCGTGTAGCTGAGATGGATCTTGCCACATACAGTACAATGAAAGAGCTGCTACATGATCAGTGATTATTCATAGTCCATGTATGCACACCGCTCTTTGTCAGTGTTGAAAAATGGTCTCCGTGCTTAATAAAAGACACCAAAAGCTGCCTTAATTTATATTCCAAGCCCAGTTAACTGATATCCATAAGACGCTGGACAACTGCGTGGACCTGCCTGCATTGCAAAAAACCCACAGAAAATCCCAAGGAGGGACTGATAAGAATTATTTAATATGTACCTTAATGCTCATTCCTAACTAGCGTTTTTCATCTGCATGCCCTTGCACCATTTTCTCAATGTATAATGCTTTCAAGTACAGAGTGAGAGATGAACAAAAGCTGGTCTGCATGCCCAAATTACTTAGCAAGATAAATGCTGTGTCAGCTGCCTGGGACTGCCGGAGCAAAGGATGCAGTGGGGATGAAGCGAGTGACCATTGTAAAATTACTTTGCTTCCACTGTGATCAGTGGCTTGCAAAGAGGAGAGTAGGGGGCCAGCAGCTACCATACAATTCTCTGGTTTACTGGCAGGAGCTCTATAGATGGCAAGACCTGGGCCGCCACATGGAACACTCAATTTTGTCAGAAAAATACATTTCAAAATGGTGCTGTGGAAACATGCTGACTCACTGTAGCAGTTTAACTCCTTTGTTAATTATAAAAGATACTCTGACTACTAACCTGCTAAAATACTGGCATCTACCTGCTAGCCAGGCAAATAGTGACAAGGAAAAACAAGTCTAATAGTCCTACATCCTGCTAACGGATGACTGAGGATCAATTGTGCTTCATAGCAGTCATTGTTATTTGCAGCACATTTTAATTAGAAACCAACATGCTTTTTCTCCCTCTCACCTCAGCATGCTCGGACATATAGTGACTGAGTGCATCCGACTTCATAGACTCATCAGTTATCTTCATGTAGAGATGTTAGATGTTTCAGAAAATATCCATGGGCAGAGTTATTGCTTGGGAATTGGCCAATACTAACTTGATGCCAGTCTCCCCTCAGTCCCAAACTTCACTCTCTCATACATCACAAAAATTAAGCACACGATGACAAGTTATTCACTATTCTAATTAAAAAGATGGAGTTGACTGTCCTCACAGAAATTGATCTCTTCTCAGAAAGAGAAAGAAAAAAAAATCACACCCCTTTATATCTTACTGCGTGGTTAATTGTGGGAGCCAATCAGTATCTGTATAGTATGCAGGATGATTTAAGGCAAAACCGCTGCCAACTAGATGGATGTTAGACTTTATAGTCTGTATACCGTGTAAGAGGACATATGCTGGAGCCACAAAGGCGCTTGGACTGCACTCTGAACATGATAGATAACTCTGCACTTGTTGTGGCTCGGTATTTGTTTTAATCAAAGTAAACACAGCCTCCTGAATTAATAATTATTGATTCAGGTAAATGAGGAATGTGGGGTTTTTTTTGTCCCACTTACTGGCCTTACATGCCACTTTTCTCCACAGTCACCTCACAGTACTGGCAGCGTAATTAGGTGGTGAGTGATTTTCAAATGCAAATTGTTTCTTACACCTCAAAGAAGAACGGGTAAAACAGAAAGGTTGAGAGGTTTCTTTGCTAATCAAAATCGAATCATATATAAATGTACACACACACACACACACTCACAGTATGTAGTAAATACATTGTATGGAACAAGGGCGTCTAAGTGTGTGTGTGTGTGTGGGAGGGGGGGTTAGAGACTGAGACTGATTACTTGTAAATGGCCCTTGAAAATGTTTTATTTCTAAGCAAGCAGTTTTACAAATAAGTTAAAAGTGGCTGGATAAATCGGTTGAGAGACTGAACCACTGTGGGCTTGGACACAAAGATAGATTAAATGTACTGAAATTTTACAAATGGCAATGCAAAGGCAATCATTTATTTGAAAGCTGTTTTTTTATTCTTGTTTCTGCAAATGAAGCACGACTCTACTAAAGTCTTCAGTTCACTTGTCTTTTATTATGCAGTATAAGCATTTTCTCAATGTAGGGCTACGACAACTAAGATGATATTTGTTTTTCAGCTTTGTCTTATACCTTTGGAAGGATGAATGATTCAGTAAACATGAAGAAAATAATGTTATTTTAAGCATGATACTCATAGCAAAGCTCATATAACTCACAGTTTAATGTGTACAGTTGTTAGCTCAATTATTTGTCAACATTTTTCAAAAGATGCGTGTGAGACAGGGACCAAGAGAGGAAGGGGGGCCCCACACCACTTGTATATAGGGCCCAGAATGTTGTGCTACGCCCCTGGTATGGAACATAAAAGTAAACAAGAGTAAGCAGTGTTGTGAGGCTGCACTTGAGCATTGAGCAAAATGCTAACTTCATGCTAACATGCTCACAATGAACATCTTCGAAAAAAATATATTTATCCATTTTGTTATTGATATTATTTTTTATAACTGTTATCTTATTTTAGCTTAATACACTTCTATCTTAATTTGGGCACATTATATTATACACTATGATGGCAGAGCTTAAGACATTTTGATTTATGAGGGGAATATTCCACTGGCTGGACTGGATGGGACCCAAGGTCATAAAACGAGGAGCGTGTAAGTCTGAGCCAGGTAGTCGAGGGGTGCTAATGTCAGTAGCTTTGATCCTAGCTGCACTCAAAAGTCATTTTCTACTAGATTAATTGGGTACTGCAGGGTCATCCTTAATGCATCTAATGATCTTTAGAAACTTTTCAAGCCGCCTAAGCCTGCTCGCTAATTACAACCAAACAACTTTGGACTGAGGAAAAGTGATGTGGCAAGAATAGATTTTTGGGTATAATTACTTGTCTATACATTATTACATTCAGTACAGCACAGACGCGTACAGTGACTAATGAGATGTTTTAGGGCTGCGTGAAAGGAAAGGGGAAAAAAGCCGTACATATTCTCATGGCAAGTTTCATCAGCTCTAAACCCAGCTGTCAAATTTCAAAACATGTGGCCTCAAAATAGCAATTTTCATAAAAAAATAATGCAACCCACTGCCTGCTGTGACACCCATCGTCTCCCACAGTCACTTTTGGGAAGAGTGCCTGTCTGCTACATTTGAAAAGCCTGATATAACCCCATTTTCCATTAGGGCTCTTTGAGAGCCAAGAGGTTCTTCTCTGCAGGGTGTTAGCAAGCATGAATAATCTCCATACTACCCTCTCCTGTAGCAAGCTTTTAGCTGTATCAATTATTGAAATGGCTGGTGCTAGGTTTTCCCTGTCTCAGGAGGCAGCCAACTTGTATGAAGTCGGTTTCCTCAGACATTTAAACCACATGTCTCCCAGAGTACTCGTCTCAGTCTGATGATACCATGTTCAAATGGAGGAGTCCCGGGCCGTAACCTATAAAGATATCTGGCACTGTCATGCACAAAATGCTAAAAGTGATTAAAGTTCAGAGTATTTTGTGGAGGCATTCTGACAGCTGATTGGATGCTTTTTTGCTGGTAAAGTAATACACACCTTCACATACATATATATTTCAGGTTTCTTAACAGACTTCAACAGACTGTGAATCTACAAATTATATACCACATGACAATTTAAGCCATGATATTTTAGATACGCCCGTTTGATCATACTGACCCGCCTGCTTCTGAATGTATAGTACATGAAGGTTAATGAAGCAACTCAGCGTCTCACAGTTTTGCCTTCTGTCTTTTTTCCTGCCCGGTAGGAAGACTCACCTGGTCGCTGATACTCTCCTGAGCTCATGCTGGCTCCAGCTTCTGGCCGTGCCCTTTAGCAGCTTCCTCTGAAAAGACAAAACAAAATGAATCAACCTAAATGGTTCCATTTTATTTTATAACAAATACTGACATGCAAACATATACTTATACTTATAAACACCGAGCACCATATAGTCATCTCAAGCGGGTAAATATACAATGAATAAGCTCGAAACATAAAAACAGAACAGCTGTCTGGCAGTATATGCCTCAAAGTGACAGGAGTGTCTGTGAGAAAGGAGACGTCTCTAAGGAGAAGGTAGTGTGTGGTTGTTTATATATTTCCTGCTACGTCCTCTTTATTTGTGAATGCCTAATGCATTTGAGAGGATTCAAATGAGGACTGATGGACTGTTAAGAAAGGGCTAAAAAAAAGAAATAAAAAAAGAAGAGACTTCCTAAGGTGCATCTCATGGAGTTGAGAGAGAAAAAGCGACATCCATTTCAGCTGTTTGGCAAATAACTCAAAGCATTGTCAGATGGTTTTCTCCTTCCTCTTTTGAATATTACTAATAATAACAGCAAAAAAAAACGCTGATGGCAGATAAGACTTTTTTTTTATTTTATTCTTTCCCCAACTCTAAATAAATGGGGCCCTGTTTTCTGACGTAAATGGAATCATTGCTCAAGGTAACAACCACCAAATGGAATATGCTAAGTGAAATCCCGAAGAGGGTGGAAGAGACACAGAAGGCAAAGAAGGCGGGAGACAGACAAAGACAAATCGAGGGAGAGTCTTTAACATTAAGCATCTTTATTAAGTCTCAGATGAGCCTCGACTGGATCGGAGGCAGGAGAAGTCAGTGAGCGAGGCGAATGGCGTGGAAGAGTGGGAGAAAGCTTGTAGGTAGAGGAGTTCTTGAAATCTCTTCCGCCCTCTCCACCTTCCACCTAGGTGATCTTTCCTCAGAGCAGTACATCTGGCTGAGCTGACGTGTAGTCTGTACAGCAAAAGGAGGGGGCATCTGAGCGTAAATGGAGCTTTGTGCCTGGCTTCCTGCCTGCCTTGCTGCTTGCCCAGCCAGGCCTGTAGAGAAAGGCCCCCTCTCCGCCCTTCCTGCTTCATCTCTCCTTTTCATCTCCCTCTTTACCCATCCATTTTAGCACTAGCCCTAAGGGGCATCTGACACTAACACTCACTCTCTGCTTTCATTCTCTTCTTCCCACTCCCTTCGCTTATGTTGTAAATGGAGGAATATCACAGCTAATCCGTCATGTTTATGAATGACATGGGGCCTAGGGAGAGTTGGGGCGCCTTGCCAGAAGTGGCGTACATCTCTGTTGCATGCCCTCTGCTTGGCTGATCCAATCTGCCCCAGCAGCGATGGCCATAAAAAATGTCTACGGGGGATGACAGGCTTGGAGGAACATTAGGCGGGGTCATTTTAAAACATAACTCCAGCCATTTCCAAACCTGGATCCTGTCCCCACCACTTTCTATCAAATTCTACCTCCATTCCAATCAAAATCCCAACAACTGCTTCTCTATGGAGATCCCTTATGCAGTCCTGAACGGAGTAGTGGACACTCCAAAAATCAATATGGCTACTTGCTTTGTGAAATGTAGTTGTTTTACCTTATGTGAGAACAGACTTTTAAGTGTTAAAAAATGTCATACCATTTATATAATATAATTATATAATTTTTCTGGCTATAGCACCAGTATGTGGACTTAAGAGTTTTACAACTACTTCTCCAATGTCATTTAGAATGAGGAACGGCTCGAATTGTTCATCTGTGAAGGTTTTTCTGAGGGGGAGAAAAAAGGCCTGATGATTAATAGATTGACTCCACAATAGGTTCCTCATAATCTCAGGCATTAGGCGAGGGTTTTTAATGACAAATAAGCAGCATTCAATTAATTATACAATCTCAAAGGGGATTTATGGAAGAAACAATCAGTGCAGGGCAAAGGGGGAACGGATGCTATATTTCACCGAGACAGAGTGCCATGAACCACGGGTGAAGAGAGCTTTCCACGGCTTCATCTTCCTCCTCCTACAGTATATTTTGTTCCAACATTCACCATCACAGGAGTTTTAAGGAACCCACTGGATAGTATTTCACAATCCATTCCTATTTTGCTTAGGGCAAAAAGGGTAAAATGCAATTTTAGTGAACACTACATGGTCACTCGTTGTCTGCCCTCTGGTTTTAGCAGACGTAGACAAAGAGACTTTATTTACTCAGCAAATTACTGAACTGCCTTTTAGAGGTACCAAGCTAGTGAGACTTAATGCCACTTTGTGTTGGAGTGGGCCTGTTCCTCCTAAAACTCTATTACATTAAAGTGAAATTAGCTGTTTGAGCCAACTGTGGCACGTTCACAGTAATATTCATTAGCATGCTCTGTACCTGTAGGTGCGTCTAATGAACTAAACCAAAGTGTATTTTCACCTGCCCAGCTATACGCTTACTACTGATTTCTGTTGAACTAAAGTACCTTGTTTTTCACAACAGTGGGGCGGCTGTGGCACAAGAGATAGAGCGGGTTGCCTGTTAGTCGAAAGATCGGCGGTTCAATCCCCGGCTTCTCTAGGCTGCATGTCGAAGTGTCCCTGGTGGCTGTTCTACCAGAGTATGAATGTGTGTGAATGCGATGTAGTGAAAAAGTGCTTTCAGTGGTCGCAAAGATTAGAAAGGTGCTATACAAATATGGAGCATTTACATTTACAACACAATATACTTATATTTGCAAAAATACATCAATGATGATCAAGTTTTCTGAAAAGTGTAAAACTACTGTACATCACAACTGGTTTTCTTATTATTTTTGACCAAAAATCACCCAACTCATATCTATGAGATGGTTTATATATTATAGAAATTCTGTGAAAACAGGGCCTCGGCACATACAATACACACAAGCAGACATGCAACGTACCCACTTCATCGATGTTTTTATGAAGTTTGACATACATTTGTATGCTCTGTGGAGATAAATGGATCAAGGGCATTCCTAGAAAATGTAAACTCTCCAGCACAGGGTTAGATACAGCAGGATTAGTTCTGACCTGCAGGTCCTGCACAGACACATTTGTAAACCTAAACTGGAGAGCAGTCATGCCGTGCCACTTAACATTTTCTCATTTCAGTTCATATAAGGCCTTGGAACATAAAGAACTGTAGCCCCAGGCATATAGTTGGGATGTGCTCTCACATATGAGCTCCCCAGGAGTTTTTTCCAGTTTGGGCAATCATAAAAACCACATCAATCCATATACATGCCATGTTTTAAACCCATTTCAAGGTTTACTCAGAGTTCACAAGCCTGTGAACCCTTACAAAACAACTCAGAAAGGTACATTTCAGAATTGTCCCCAACCGCCTTATTAGACAGAAGTGCTGAGCAGTTTGTTTTCCATTATTGGATTAGTTAAGCAATATCTACCTTGTGCAGGTGCCAGGAGGCTTATTTGGGAAATCTGGCTCAAAGCAAGCTCTAGAGGAAAACCTAATCTTATTTAGACTGGACAACATATGTGCCAAGCAGCGCTGGGATGTATCAATGTGATAAATACAGGCTTTGGATTCTCTGAGGGCATTTAGGGAACATTTAGACATCTCGAGTCGTCATTTCTCCTTTTTTTGCTCAGCAAGGATGCACATGTGCTTTTATACTCTGCATGCTTGTCTGACTTCTTGCCTTCTAAATGAATGGCTATGCCCGCCACCTTAAATTATACTTTACACCCATAATGTTAAGGTTTGTCACTTGCATCTTAACTATTCTGAGTATTTTGCCCAAGGCAGTGCTAAGACATGCATATGTCCAGGCATGTGTGCAATAGTAATCAAAAAGTGTTGCATCTAATTCAGGTCTACTGTAAGTGAACGTACTGTGGCTCCTGTAGCAGGAGTGGTAGAAGGAACATAAAAATCCTTCTAGAACAAAATACATCAATATCTGTTAGGAAAGAAGAGATACAAGCTAAACAAAATATTAAAATGTCCAATTCCCATTGTAGAAAACTAATGTGGGCACAAGTTTCACCTCTGCAACAGTTTATGGGCAGAATGATGGATGCAGTGTTGAGTAAAGCAACGAGTCCAAGTTTGAGACAGTTTAATCAGGCTGCAGGTAGCAGATAAAGCAAAGGGTGGGCTCAGATTTACAACCCGTCAATCATTCGGTGCTGGATTGCAGAAGTACACCTTTTTACCACAGCGTACAGTGCACCTTGGAAGTAGAGCAAGGAAACAAACAGTGATGTGGGTGAAAGTGGTGAAACATTAGAGAGGGAAAGAGAAAATTAGAACAGATGCCGTCATAGAATTGGCACAAAATGGAATTGCTGTCTGCCTTTGTTAATCAAGAGCTCTTACGTTTGGTTGAGTAATTTTGTTTGTGTGAAAACAAAAGCATAATTAACAGTTCCCATTCCCATGCCAAAGGGAGAAAAAAAAATTCAATACGTCAGTTGAACAGGAGCCGAACAGAACATTTTGTTGAAGAGGATTCAGGTCGTCTCTGAAAGGATGTATTAACTAGGCTTGCAACAATTTTTTTTTTTTGAAAAACTGTAAACAAATTATAATGGACAATGTTTCTGTGTTAATGTGTTCCAAATCAACAACCTCTTTTTGAGAAAAAAAAATGTTTTATGCCACAAAGACCAAATGGATTAATTTGATTTCCCATGATGTTACTGCACTCCTACAAGTATTTCATCCTTCACCTTAAATTGTGTGCATAAAATTATTTTCCTTATTAATCACCTTCTAGTTCATAAAACACAAAGTCCTAATTCAATCTAGGTCAGCTAATGCATTAGCAAGCCATGAAACAAGCCAATTCCAAATGATGTCCTTGTGAGCAGCAAGAGTGCTGTATGATTAACATGATTAGCACCCTAACCCTGCTCAATTCTCCTATCTTCTTTCTCACTTCTTTTGGATTTTTTGAGCGTGGAAAGAGCTTTAATCACCGTCCCTCAACTTCAAATTATATGCTATGCTGTGGTGGAGGGAAAAGTGGCTTTGGCTTAGGCTGCTGAGAAAAATAAGCACTGCTGTCACACTCTACGGGTAATGTTTTGTGGCTCGTCTTTTTGATTCCTAAACAGGGCAAAAAGAATCTTTAGGACAGAGGAAAAAGGAGTGTGAAATTTAAGAGTGTCATACTTGAAGACATCTGCCCCAAATTCCCACACTTCCATAATCCAGCATCTTTGGTGAGGAGGAATTCCCAAATAACAGTGCGTCTTGACACACGCTTTTCTCCACCACGCTGCCACAGCAAGTGACCTGTGACAGCCTCTTTGAGGAGATTGTATCCACTCAAATACGTCCAACAAATATATCTTATTATGGCCCGCAGGGATTTTCCCTGAAGAATAACCTCAGCCGGGGGGTGAAAAGTCTTGTTCCGCTTGGGAAGAAAAGGGTCGGACCGAATCCAATCCCTGTGCAGCAACCGCGGAACTAGTGCCAGAATGTGACCGGAAAGGTTTATGTTTTTCTATGGCTTCACTCGGAAAGTCCGCTGCAACAAAGGCTTATTTTCTTCTCAAATCCCTTTGTACTTAATGGGTCATTTTGAAACGAAATGTGATTCCAGCGACATGACCCTCTATGTAAATGTCAATCATCATTACAGATAAAAGTTAAAGTTAAAGCTGTAATCCTACAAGCTTTCGTCCATGCAATGTTAGCAGACTATCAATATCTGGCAACAACAACAGCTCTGTGTATGTTACCAGTCACCCCTGTATACAGTGATAGATGTGCTGTAGGTGCTATGCAAGAGAGAGGGACATGCTTTTGATTTGGCATTCTGGAGCCACAGTGCCACACAACTATCGACATCTGAGCAGATATCAAACTCAAGCAGAAATCCTGGCCTTAGATTTACTGTGGTGCCACTATCATTCTAAGGAATTCCACTGCATGAGTCCTGTAATGCCTTGTATATATCACCTCAGACACACAAATGCCTTGGTGTAGCACTAACTGAGCAAACATGTAAACAGTAACAGATCACGTTTGAATAGTACCTTTATCTGCTGAGACTCAATTAGGCTTATATAATTAGAGCCTAAACAAGGAGGATATTACTTGAGTTTGTCACTCAAGCAATTACACCACAGCAGGTTACAAGTTTATTTTGAACAGAGGGTGTGAGTGAGTGTGTATATTAGCATCAACTGTGGTGGAATGACAACTTGTGCTGAATTTATGCAGCACTCAGAAACTGAAATGGCCACTGTTGTCATACTAGGCAAATGTAACGTCTGTGCTCGTATTTTGTATGAATGATCAATAGATATAATCTGCTAATGGGCTGAGTTTATGTCCAGTGGCCTTATGTCTTCCGCAAAAAACTGCTCACTGAGGTACTTTTTAAGCCAATGTCCTTTTTATACTCCTCCCATACTTGGCACTACACACTCATATGGCCCTCGATAGCCTGGCAGTGGCTAATGTGTGCAAATTGTCATTGGGAGTCTTTTTATATCAAGCACCAGTGCTCAGCACTTCTGTAGAAGGTGACTTCAGCATTTCTCTCCCTTCCATCTCATTTAGTGTGTAGATCCATTGTTCAATATATACTATGGGACTCAAAAGCAGAAACTGCCCTTGTCTTGGACTGTCCTTGAGATTGCAGTTCTCAGCGAGGGAGAATAAGGAAGCACGAATTATCTATATTAAGCCTTTTTCCCCCTGTTAATTTCACCTTTCAGCTTTGACTTTCATACATTGTACAGGGTAGCTGGGCGCTATATGTTCAAGTCTACAGCATATACTGAACCCAACACACACATTCATAAACAAATGCACTACAAGTACACTAAACATTTCCACTTTCCACTCCTATCAGGATGCAGAGATCCTGAAGTGATATTGAAGTAGCTGATAATTTATGTAATCACAAGTCGAAAACCAACTCCCTTGACTGGTAGCGGAACTGCAAACAGATCACATAAGAAAAACTGCTAGCAGCTTGGCCCCAGGTTGATTAATTATTTCATTCGTTACTTTTAACACGTTGTCAATAACCCACCTTCTCCACAAAAACACACGACAAACATGCCGTGGCTCAAATTAAATAGTGATTAATCTGATTTCATTTTGGTCTCCTGGCCTTGAAAATGCTGCAGCAGCTCGGTTGACATGAGTTGTTAATCACAGCACAGGCTAGCAAATGTGTTCAATTTCCCTCTCCCTTTATTTATTATCACAATGGTAATTTTCTTTGTGAAGTAAGTGAGAGTGTAGCTGAGAGTCACAAGGAGCCTGAGAACATCAAAGTACTTGTGTTTATTATTCCTTTTTTGTGTATCCTAATCTTGTGTGATATGCAAAAAAAGTTTTTTAAGATACCTCACGGTTGATGTCATGACTTTGCGCCTATTGCTGATGAGCACGAGTGCACAAAGCAGCTGTGAAATACGTATTTGGGCCGAGCAAGAATTTAGTCAAAATGCCAGAAACGTTTGTAACAGATCATTGCTTTTAAATGAATGATAAATAAATGCTATTACTGTCCTAAATGTTTACAGGATCCTGATTCTTAAAAAAGCTAGATGACCTAGCCTAAACACCATTTCTAATTTTAAATAAATGTTGTCCCACACCCTCTTCTTTTCTCCTAAAGAGCTGAATAACCAGGGACATCGTGTACTGCGGCATGAGAACAACTCTGAACAACTTAAAGGACAGCTAAATTATGATCTCTTGAGCACTTTGTTTTAGAATACATTGCAATTTCACACGAGTTGCTTTTTAGTTCGCATGGATTGTCACGTCCAATTACTATATTCAACACGCATCCATGCTCCTAGGCTTGCTTCTGGCTATTGTGTTTGATCAGGTATACTTTGACTCACTGTAGAATCGACTAATTGTCTGTTTGACCTTGAACAGGCTGAAGGGAGCTTGGACAGGAGCTACCTTGTACTATTAATTCCTTTCCTCCTCCTCCCCGTCTTTCTTCATTTGAATGAGCACCTTTGGAAGTGCAGTTTCTCACATTTGACTATTCTTTCATTCCTTCATGATTGTTAACGTGGTGCTTTTAGAAAAGATAAGTTGTTGCATTTGCTGTTATTCATGCATGGTCTTTGTGCAGTGTGCTGCTTCTGGACAAGGTGCTTTGTCACTAAATTAAATAGAGTAAAGCTAGGGTAGGCATTTATTTCAAAAGCATTTTTTGTTAGATTTGTTGAAATTCTTCTTTACATCCTGACAGCAATCATTAAATCAAATGCTCTGACACAGAAATGAAAATAATCTGGTATCTGTGACTGTTACAGGACTTTAATAAACACAGCCAATGTGATTGGTCCTCCGTATCTGCCTAGGCTCTCTCTGCCTGTGCACTCAGCATGAACATATGTTTTCTGGGAATGGCTTTTGAGGCTGTCCTGAAGGAATACTTTCAAAATCTAGCTGTCTCTTGCTGGTTTCTCAAACTTTACCTGCTGTAGCTTTAAATATTGCGTGTGTGAATATCTGAGCACTCTTTAAATGTATGTGTTGATTGTAAAGGCAAGAGATCACACAGGAATAGCAATTCATGTCCGTGTGAATGATCCCAATATATAATTTTGTACCTATTTGTTTTACTTATAAACCTACCCATTCACTGTTTTTTTTCTGGGTTGATATCTTTGTGATTCAAAAAGCTAATAGTTCCTGATGCTCATCACTTTAACATTTATAATTAATAGAACACACAATCCATAACCATGCAACCAGTTAATGACTGTAAAGGAGATTTGAACAGTGGCAAAAACCCACAACTTTACATGAAAAAAGGGACATTTGGAGAATTTCTAAATGTTTTATTTAGAATTGGTTTTGTCCTCCAGCTCAGCTTTCCTACTTTAACTATGATGTTACGTAAATACGGCCACTTTGTGACTGAGGGGAATTAACTGAGTGGTTATTGTTTTAATGAGCGGCACATACATTTTGTGCAAACACAGTGCCAGACACCTACAAACCTTTAATAAGAGTAAAGCCGGAACATCTCCAATTACTTTAATGGATAGTGAAAGGGATAAAGATAACATATATTGCACACCATGTCAAGGACTTACAGTGATGAATCATATGAGGATGAATGGGTCAAGATGGCCTGTATAACTTACAGTGCGCAACTGCCAAGAAAATGACCAGCGTTGAAAGCATGCATTATATAGGACTGGAATTTATTAGACCAATTTGAGATGATTGGCCGTTTTGAAACATGCAACAAACATCCTTCCCATCGCTGTCAAAACACATGTCAGTTCAGGCAGGGACACAGAGTTGCATTGGAAACTTTTGCAGTTCAGTGTGAAGTCACTCATTTGCAGTACAGTCTCTTTCTGAGAAGATTTATCCATCGAGGTGGTTCCTCATGCCAGATACCCAAAAGCATTCTTGGAAGGCAGCCATGATTGTCGTTTGGCTGTGTGCAGGCTATGGCATCTCAAAGCTGTTTCCAGACTGATGTCTCCTCATGAAATTTTAATGAAGAAAAGTGTTTCCAAAAAGGTGCCGTTTATGAGAGCAACGGAAGACACTAATTAGCCGTATCACAGCAGGGAAAGGAAAACTTAAGGTTCACGTAAACCTCATTGGCATTCAGAATAAGCAGGTCTTGTTTTGCAGATTAGCACTCAGCTAACTTTGCGGAAAGGCAGACATTTTGCATATGGGGATCTCATGGTGTATGGAATATTCCACTCTGCGCCCTCGCGAAGATCATCACTTGCAGCAAGCCAAAAATACCTCCTGTTCAGAGCCAATAGCTTCAAACAAAGCTGCTCTCGGCTTTGATTTTCTTTGTTTTGCTAAAAGAACATGTTGGGAGCAAGGAGCAATGTGAGTTATCTTCTCTCACATCTCAAACAGTGGCAAGATGTAGCCCGCCCCTTGTTCAGTCGGTAAAGTTGGCAGGCAGGAACCAGACAGCTTATACGATACACCAAAGCCACCTTCCACCATCAAATAACTTCAAAGCTCCACATGTTTAGCCAGTGTAGCTATGTTTTGGGTTTTTTTCCCTTTCCGCCATTAAAAGAATAGCAAAACAGTTTGGGAAATACGCTCATTTGCTTTCTTTTCTAAACTTAGAAGAGAAGATCCATAACACTCTTATGTATGTACGCCATATATAAAGCAGGACACGGTTAACATAGCCTTTAAGACTGGAAGCAGGGTGAAGCTGCTAGCTGGGCTCTGTCCAAAGCTAACAAAATCTACCTACCAGCACCTCTAAAGCTCACTCCAGGAGAAATAATGCATATACTAACCTCTCGTAAAAACCACAAATTGTTGTTTTCACATTGTATTTTTAGAAGGCTAGCCGTTGTATGTATGTATTTGAGTGCAAATGCTAAGCTAAGCCAAGCGACTGCTAGCTGTAGCATAAAATTTAACGGACCGATATGAGAGTGGTGTCTATCTTCTCATCTACATCTCCGCAAGAAAGGGAATACGTCCACGTTCCAAAATACTCCTGAACTACTCCTCTAATTACTCGGAGATGCCTTAACCTCTGTTTTTGTCCATTTTCACTTTTTGGTAAATTTTATGCCCTTGTCAATACCAAATGTGGGTAGGGGAAACTTAAATAATTAATGCTGTACTGACAAAGTTGATGTTACAAAAATCTTCTTCTATTTCACTACTCTGTTCCTTTGCTGCTATACACTTCCCACTATATATATATATATATATATATATATATATATATATATATATATATTTCTCATTGTCTCTTTCACTCATTCTATTCCTCTGCGGCCTGATGACTATAATTTCCACTGGCTCCCCCTCCTCACTAGCTCTGCACAGGGTTTGAGGAGGACCACAGCCTGTCTGAATCTGACGTCTGGCACAATGTTTCTCATCTGTTTCCAGAGGACCAGCTGCCCCCTGGTTTCCCCACCATAGACATGGGCCCACAGTTGAAAGTGGTGGAGCGAACACGCACCGCCACCATGCTCTGTGCCGCCAGTGGCAACCCCGACCCTGACATCTCCTGGTTCAAAGACTTCCTCCCTGTCAACACCACCAACAACAATGGACGCATTAAGCAGCTCAGATCAGGTAGGTTTCCTCTGCTGAAAAGTTAATTACAAAACAGGGTGTCTTCTTTCTTGTTATCCTCTATCTGATCTGCTCCCCCTGTTGTCTCCTCTGTTCTTTCATGCTCTTCTTCCTCCCATAATTTAACTTCTCATTTGGCTTTTCATTTTGTAGGTATGGCATTGTTTCTACTACTTCCTGTCCTTTACTCTGTCTGTACGCCCCGGTGTGTGTTGTCCGTGTGTGTCTCCCTTTGTCTTCCAGTGTTGTCATGAGCTGTTGGGATTGTCCCCCCACTCTGTGTTTGCTGGCTTCCGCCCTAACTTCTGCCCTCATTGCTCACTGCTGTGACTTTTTAACAATGAATTATTTTTGCTGTTTTGTGTTGATTTCCTTTCCACTGCATTGGTGCAGTATTTTATTTGGATCCATTCTCTTCATTTCTTATGTCTCTTTTGTTTGTTTTTTTACAATTAATATTCAACATTCGGCTTCATTCAGAATCTGCTATGGAGTGCACACGATTATAAATTAGGAAAACTTGCAGAAAAGTAAATTAATCATCGTCCTTGTGCATTTGTTGACATTTTACTTTAGAAAGAGGGATTAAACCTCCTTTGAATAAATATTTGCTTTGTATAAGAACTTTTTTAGGTTAAAGAAAAACATCTAATTCTGAACACTAATCAGCCACAGTAGTGCGTAAAACTTCATAACGCTTTTTCCTTACCCCTTGATTCTTTGAATTTACAGCCCCTGCTTTAATGTGTAGACGCCCGCTTTGTTTTTATTTGCCTATGACATACCTTAATATACCCATTTGCCTGAATACCCAGAGTTTGATTCCAATATCTCAATACACAGAGATCATTCTATTTTCTAAAAAATGTTATATATATATATATAATGTTAATGTATATATATATATATATCATAGCTTGCAGCTTTATATACGCAGCTAAGGGCAACACTTTAGCACAGCTACATGTAAATTTTAAGTCTTGTATGTTTGACCACCTGTCTTCACAGATTTCACAGCTGTCCTTTGTTAAATCGTCTTGTTAACCTTACTTCCTTGCTGACTTGTTTTCAACAGAACTGTTTAGAACTAACCCTTATTTCAAATGTGCGACTTTTGAGTCACATAGAGTTGATTAAGCATTAACAAAACCTTGTTAACCAAACTTACTTACTTAAGAATATAATCCTATTCTTATGCTGTCTTTCTTCTCTCTATATTTTTAAATCTACAGAATCCTTTGGTAAGTGCTTAGCTCTAAAGCACACATCACTCCCCCCCCACTAATTTCCATGTTTCCAACAACTATTAAAATGCATGGCATGCATTTTACTAACAGATAGTGTAGTTTCAGGGCTACTACTAGAGGCACACACACTCTTCCCTCACCCCACAATGTTCAAGTGTCCTACCACTGCCAGCTGTAGTATCACCTTTATCTGGATATTACAGTCACCAAACCTCAGCGTAGTATTGCCATATACTGACCTGCTTAATGACCTGTCCTCACATGTTTGTTACTCACTCACTGACCCACCACTTACTCACTTATTTAATGTTTTAACACCAGCACACTAGGTATGGACATTTCAAGAATTTTAGGGAGGTGACTAACTCTGAATAGCTCAGGTCAAGCAAAGGGATCTCAAGTTTTGTCTGCTCTCAATCTCATATACAAAGTCCTTAAAGTTTTTCCCTTCAGTAGATGGTCTTCAGAAGCCATTGCCACTTCCAAAATGGCACCTCCCCGTGGTACACCAATACAAGTTCTTCTCTCTGACCAATGATTTTTCTATGATGAATCCTGTCTTTTTTGCCAGTAGAGTACAGAAAAGTTCTTATTCTGTCTCTCTCTCCTTTCTCTTTCCTCTAGTACCTTTATTTACGTGCCCTGTTAAATCTAATTTGATTCTTCCTCCAAAGCCCCCAGCCTCTATCTACTCGTACTAATGCTTCTTCTTTCTAATCTTATTTGCATTCATATTATCCACCCAGGTGGTACACCAATAAGAGGTAAGAGTGCTGAACTGACGTTCACAGAATGAAAATAATACAAATTCATTCTTGCTGTCAACCCATCCATTCACTTGAATCACTTCCATTTCTGTCCTGTTTACCAAGACCAAATCCCATTACGTTCATATGGACCTTCCTTCTTATTTGTCCTGTTTCGTTGACTAAATTTGTATTCCATTTTTTTTTTGTCTATGCTTTATTTACTCCTTTGTATTCTGGTTTCAAGAGCCTGTTTAGCTCAGTTGTGATATGCTTGCCCTGGCTCAAATAAGCATATCCAATGACAATTATTTTTTTAAACTATATTTTTTCCGTTCATTTTTGTTTTCTTTTTGGCCATAGCGAATCATGTGTCCCTCTTTTTGTCCAACTAAAACAACCAAGCATTTTTCCCCCTTAGCTGTTCTTGTTCAGCACTAAAAATATGCACAGATGCTGTGGAATCACGCAGGCATGCTGAAGACAACATTGCCTCTCCTCTGCTTTTTTCTCCCAAAGAATTCTTTCTATCTTTGCAAACTATTTTTTTCCATTTCTTCTATTTGCTTTCCTCTCCTGTACCTCTACAAAAAAGCCCAAACAACCACTTTTTTGATAAAGTTTCTACGGTGCTTTTTTTCTCTTTCACCTATTTTTCTTACTTTTCTTGGGTTTGGAGACTATTTTACTTTTTGACTTTTTTTCTTCAGGGTTTGGGGAAGGCAAACAGTAGAGTCTGGCGAGGACCTGATTGGCTCTTTTTTCCGTGTGACATGGAGCTGGAGAGTTGTTGATGCATAAAGCCATTTTTCCCTGGGTCATGTGACACCACACTGCTGATCCCATTTGTGGATTTTTATGGGTGTCTTTTGTAGCTTTCACAAGCTAAAGCAGTGGTTGGTTACCTTCTTGTCGGCTTAAGCCGATATTTTGAATTTTGTCTTCTAATACAATTGCATTTTATTTTTCAGCTAAGGGTTGTCAGAAGGTTGTAAGTTGTGCCGACATACATTTCTTGCCAAGATTTGCATGTCAAAAAACTTTTGTTACAGAGGGTTATATGTTGGTTTTGCCTTACATAGTACTTAAATTAACATTTTTCCACATATATGAGCAGCAGCATTTTTCAATTTTTTGTACGGGCTGCATTTTTTGAAAGTTACTTCACCTAGATGAAGTCCCAAATTATTCAGTTAGGTGAATGTTACAGCTGATCTGTGATTGAATATGCTAAAATTCATACCTAAATTTCTTTCTTTCAATTGTCCTCCCTTGTTATGCTGCTTTCTTATACTGTAAACCTCTTTTGTTTGATCCATGTTTCCCCAAAGCAGTATCACTCATCCCCATATTGACCAGTCCAGTGACATGTTGTATATTGAAGGGCTTGCCCCTATTCTTCAAAGTGAAATTTTGACATTTTTTGGCATTGGCGCTAGGATGACCCTATAGCCTTGCAAGTAAACAGGCCTTTTCTCAAGTCATCAACGAGGTAAAATGTATTATAGATAGAAGAGAACCTAGGTGTTTTTCTTTTGGTTTTGTTTGACAAAGTGTTACTTTCTTTTCCCTTGCTGTTACTTTAGACCTGTTAAGAGGAACAATAAATTGCAATGTCTTGCATGGTTACCATTTGCAACTATACCTCACCTATAATAGGATAACACAGCCGCCATTTTACCTCCGCCAGTGGATCAGGCTGTGATAATGATGGGGCATAAACTTTAAAATATGGAGTTGATAGTAGCAGATCCAAGAATGTAGGGCATTCATTCAGTTTACTGGATATTGTTTAATTATGACTTTCCTCAAACTGTCCAACTGCTTAAAAGGACAAAGCAAAACTATAAATGAAGGGGGCTGATGTTGGCCTCTTTGAGGTCAAACTAGTTCTTTTCTTTTTGCTTGTGAACTCCAGGCAAATGACATCATTTTAACCAAACATACTCCACTACCCCGTTTGCTATTCCCAACCAGGAGCCCTCCAGATAGAGCAGAGCGAAGAGTCTGACCAGGGGAAGTATGAATGTGTGGCAACCAACAACGATGGAACCCGCTACTCTGCCCCTGCAAATCTATATGTCAGAGGTAGGAAACACATGTCAAAAGCCCTGGCATGCTTCTATCAAACATTATATTAACTTTCTCTTTAAAATTCATGAGGAATCTTTAAATCAGCCAATAAAGTCTGCAGGGGCCATGTCCTGTGAGGCGAAGTATGGCGTAAGTATGCTTTGCTTTTGATGGTATGGGTTCTTTTTGGGGTTTTTTGCACTTGACTTACCTGCACTGATTTGAACCTACAGTATCTGCTCTGTTATGTGTTTCTGGTCCTTTATGTTGATTATCCTAAGTCTAACACCAATGACTAGGCTGCTTGCTGTGTATATCTACTAATTGCCTTTCAAACCTGACTGTCAGAGGTGGTAAAGGGTGGACGGCCCTCCTCCATCAGTCCCAACTCTTTCCCCAGCAGTGAACAGATCCTTTCTGGCCTCCTATTTTTCTCCCAACTGATCAACATTGGAAGGACACTTTCAATCTCACTACTTGTTTCTGACTATGAAAAAAAGTCAAGATTTAAAACTGATATAAAGATGTTTTAATATAGAGGGCATTTCAGTGTCCTACTCCATATGTAAAATTAGCTTGTAAAAACGTAGTCACATATGTTTGCTACACAGTATTAGAAATATATACAGTAGCAAATATTTTAGCAAATACAAAAAAATACAGGTGGAGTAGCAGCAGTGGCTTGCTTTCAGTAATCTTTTCACAGAGGCGGTGATCTTTCACTCTTTTAAGCTTAAACTATTTGATGCATTTGTGCAACTGTTGTTACTGCTTCTCACTTTTACTTGCACACAGCGGTCAATGCTTCATTTGCTTTTATGTACAAAACCCACTGTTACTCTTCCAGTATTGTCAAGTATTGTCTTAAAGGTGGGGCATGCGATTCTGGATTACCAGGACAAATACCATGATATAGAGCAAACAACGTCGCAGCAAGTATTGTAACTAACGTTAGCTTAGTTGTCAGTTAGCAAACTGTCGCTATAGTTGCTGCTACTAAGCTAACATCCAGAGAGGACGAGACAGCCATTCTCACAACTCCCCCGCTACAATAGCTAACTTCACAACTGCACATCTAGAAAGTAAGCTGAATGTCTGTGGGCAAGTCATTTAACGTGACCTGACACACAAATCATAGCTGGAATAGTGTTGTGTGGCTCTGTCTGGGCCACTTTTTTTGTTTCCCATGGCTGAGTACAAACAGAATTTTTTTTTAGCGCACACACAGAACAGAAAGCGGACCGTGAGGAGATATTCACTGAATTTGTGTATTGGATTAGAATCGCATACCCCACCTTTAATAAAATTCTTTATAAATACATACATGTGTAGGAGATAGATATATTTGTATCCATTATTTTTGTAATTTTCATATACATTTTACAATGCTCTTCAGTCCTATGGTTAGCTTTTGTAAATATCAATTAGCAACCAGTTCCCAAGTAACATTATACATAATATATAATAAAGCAAAATACATAAAATATTATTGTCATTATAAGCTAACCACATGGCTTGGGCATAATTTGTGTTAAAAGTAAATATTATTTCTTATACAAAATGTTCTAGGTCAGACAGGTTAAACGTTTCGTAATCTGGGTGCCAGGGAGATTCAAGGGGCTCCCTGCACCTTAGAGACAAAAGGTCCTTCGAATTGTTTAAGTAGCATTTGACCACCTAAAACATGGCCTTTTTACTCTCTGTGTTTCCCTTGTTTTTCTCCTTTCCTTATTTCATTTTGTTCTGCATCAAATTCCCTACATCCCTCAGAGCTGCGAGAAGGTTGGTGTGTTTTTACTTTTTGAACACAACACAAAACAGAAATAAATTCATTTGTTTGCCACAAAAAGATTTTTCTCAATTTTTTATTTTTATTTTTACTTCTATTGAGATTATTGCTATCTTTGTCACACATTCAATGTTCATGTTCCCATTGAGAATGCCCCCGGTCCTTGTCAGAATGTTTGAACAGGTGGTGCATGTTTGCATCTTTGAGGCGGGGTGGGGACGATATTTGCATCTGTCTGACGGTCTATTTGCATGGTCACCTCTTAATGCTTGAGCTAGTCCTCTCCTTTCCCCAGCCCTTGCCCTAACCCTTACCCTGTCAGTGTTCCTGCTTGGATCCCCCAATCACTAACAAGCATTGCGAGTGAAAATTTAAGAAATGACTAAAATGTTATTAATAAAAAAAATTATATTTTAATAATAAATAACAGGAACAATGTCCTTGATTTCTGTGGGCTCCTAAAACTAATACCTGCTTCTACATAGACGCAGTGCTGCACCACATGAGCACTGAATCTTTCTCTCCATAGAGACATTTAAGCATCACTATAGTCAAATTTTCCCTGCGGTGCTCTCTCGAATTGAAGTTTCTCGGAGACAAAAGTATGTTAAAGCAAAATCCATTCTGTGTTGTAATTGGCAGTAAAGTCAAGCGCCAAGCTGTATAAACAACCTCACCCTTAGAGATTATACACTTCCTCTGACGAGGATGTTTCTGCGCAGGAAGTCATGAAAGAATGATGTATTTAGAGCGTTATCCACAAGACTTGACAAATGTAATGATATTCAAATGAGCAGGATGATATTATGTCTGTGGGGAGCGTGATCCAATTGGATATTAATTAAATATTGAGAGAGAGAAACGTTGTATTTAATAATGCAAGCAGTTCCTCTAGTTTTCCTCTCCGGAGAGCTGCAGTCTGCTCAACAGAATGGGCTTTGTGAATTAGTAGCAGGCAGGACGCGCGTGCCTACGTGGCAGACAAATATAGCCAATACCTGTGCATATAACTAGCTTAGAGTCACAGGAACTACTATAGAGGCTGTTTACAAAGCAGGGTCAATTAACTGGCAATAAATACAAGTAAGTAGACATTTAAAAGTGACACATTCCTTAACGGTTTTCTTCAAGGTTCACTAAAGAATTTAATGAGGTATCCAAGCCAAGCTAACAGTAATCTATTTCGACCACCATGAGCAGTAGCACTGACTTTGCTTTTAATTTCAGTCCTTCCCAGATGTTTTATAACAATACCTGGTGGCCCTGTCTGTTTCCCTTATGCATAAGCCCCTTAGTTATTCCCATCATCTGTACTTATATCTGTTTGTATACAAGTCATCACCAGTGAAACCAGAGGACAAGTGATGTGTAGTCTTGCTTTTTCTTGTTCTGTCCATTTATTTACCCTTTGTCCTAAAATGTTGTTACCTCCTTCTCTAAGTTGTTCCTTATTTCTCCCAGGACCCTTAGCTTGTGCTAGCCACATTTACAGCAATTTCACACTGTCCGCTGAACCTTTCCATTTACACTGTGTGATACCACTGCTTCCTTCTGACCCTGTTACTACTTATTTTGCCCCTGCAGCCCTCTTCCCCCTTGACTCCCTTATGTGGTTGCCTCACAAAGTCAAGTCTTGTTCTTGTATGCATGACGGACTCTCGCTCTCCTCCAAAAGGCCTTGAAGTCGACGTGTGCATTATGGATGCTATACATTTAAGTTCAGTTACAAGTGTAACATTTCCTTTTTTAAAGTTTTGCCTTTTTTGGTTGTTTTTGTTCGATCGTTTGGAATGTATATCCACTAGAGCTGTCAAATGATATGAATTTCTTTATCCAGATTAGTATCAACATTGCTGTAGTTACTCATGATTATTGAAAATCACACTTGTTTATATTGTGAAATTACAGTCATATTTAATCTTGTATAACAAAATGCCCGGGTAAACTAAATACGGCAGAAAGAAACAAGTGTACCACATAACTAATTGCTCTAGTTGCAGTTTTCTGCTTCCTGACTTGTGACACGTGTAAAAGTTTGTTGAAAGTTGAATATCAGAACAATCTGAATAACCTTTTTTCAGCCCTTCATCCTAAACTGTACTGAAAGGCCTGCAGTCCTGTTAAAATAATTTCAATTAGCATCAGTTAATGTTCTTGAGTTTGATTCATTCACAGGCATGGACTGATTTATACAATCACAGAATGTAGTGTGGCCAGACACGATAGTGCTTTGAGCCCCAGAACAATTGGCGCTCTTGTGATAAGCCTAAGATCTGTCATTCGTCATTGAAGCCACCAGCCTAAAAAATGTATAACTTTACTTTTATCCTCTAAGCTCTAAAGTTTAAAGCTCCTCTTAAAAGTTTAACTTTTTAATGCGCCTTAATGGCATTGTTTATCTTGCATGTTTGTAGGTAGGTACTGCAGGAGTGTAGCTTAGCCTTGTGAGTGTTTCTCTATAGTAGCCAAAGGGTCAAAAGGCAGGGCAGGGAAATATGTTTAGGGTGTCTTATCACTCTTAAATTAATCCAAAGTATGAATGCATGCATTTGACAGCACTAGCTTCTACCTTGAACTGGGCCTGAAAAGCACAGGAAAACACCCATTCCCCTTTTAATGCGTTTGCGACATCTCTGGAGTATTATCTATGTCTGTGTGATGTGAGAATGTGACGCGGCACATTATCTCACATCAGCTGGAAGTACGCAGCCTGAAAGTTGTTTCTTTGCATACAACTGTGGAGCGCTGTCGACTCTCCAGCAATCTGTGCGGTTCTGTATATCTGTACCGATGGTGATACAGTATTTTGTGCATGGCGCTCATGTTGGTGTTAACCCATTCACCATTGAAATCTCTTAGTCTTGGATCAAATGTGTTTATAAATGTGTTTTCTTAACCTTCATCAAATAATCATAAATTATTTATACGGAAACAGATTTTATTTTTTGCTACAATTAAACCTTTAAAATTATGCTAATGTTCTTATTTTAAAATGTGTAAATGTTTTCTTTTTGGCCACATTTGAAGAGAACACTTCTATAAAAAGGTATTCTGTTGTTCCATTTTCTGCAGGGTGTTGACACCATGTTTTGTCTTTTTCAGTGCGCCGGGTGCCGCCACGATTCTCCATTCCACCTACAGACAATGAGATCATGCCTGGCGGCAGTGTCAATATCACATGTGTGGCAGTGGGCTCTCCCATGCCATATGTCAAGTGGATGCTGGGTGCAGAAGACCTTACGCCAGAGGACGACATGCCCATTGGACGGAACGTCTTAGAGCTTACAGACGTCCGGCAGTCAGCCAACTACACCTGTGTGGCCATGTCAACCCTGGGGGTGATAGAGGCTGTGGCGCAGATAACGGTGAAAGGTAGAGCTGCTTCTTTTTTTTATGAGTTTTATTCTCACTTATAGCAATTTTCACAAAATGTTTCAGCTAGTTTATGTTAGGAGTGAACTCTCCAAGCAGAGACCACTGGCAGTGCTTTAAAAAAAGTTATTTACCTCTCCCTGCCACGATAAGTCATCTGTGGAGGATTCCTTAAAGCTTTAGACAAGCCCTGGCACCAGCCTCAATGCATTAGATGCCAGATTGAGAATATAGTGAAGTGTTTATCTCTCAGCTGGAGAGCTACAGAGCCACAAGCTCACCATTTCTGTTAGCAAGAGGTAGGGGGAGGAGGGGGGCGTGAAACATGGTGAGTATTGTTTGGTGTCCTCTGTAGGCATGGTACTTATCTGAGTGTAATCATATCTACACTGCAGCGTTCCAGAAAGATAACCTAGACTGGTGTCGCCCCGTTCACGTGCACACAAGGGACAGACTCACGTACGCACACTCAGCTTTGTTTTTCCTAGACATAACATAGAGATATTAGTCACAATATAACAGTCTGGCAGCAAGCTCCCCCAGAAGCACACTTCAGATGGCATATAAAGACAATATATTGCCCTGAAATCTTTTGCAATGTGCCACGGTGTGGGGAATTAAAGCAATAAATTTACCTGTTAAATTATTAAACTGATAAACACAGAGAAATCTGAGATTAACGACAACAGTACTCTCAGCTGCTGAACAGGGGGTATGCAAGCCTTTAATGTCACACGTTACACAACGTCTTTTTTTTTTTTATGTAAACTTGTACAGTGAAATTATACTAAGACTATCCACCCACTAAACAGAAAGTACTCTTATGACTCCAGATACTGTATATCATCAGTACCAAGTGCAATGGGCTGGTTAATGAATGTAATGAATATAATTAATCCATCTACAAATTAAAATAAAGTCTCTATGGCTTACAACATAAAAAATAAATGAGTCTACAGAGGTATAACTTTGTAATGTTTGCTGCATATTTTGCATTTTTGTTAATATTTATGTAATAATTATCATCACAGCATTGCCCAAGGCTCCTGGCATTCCTGTGGTGACAGAGCGCACAGCCACCAGCATAACATTGACTTGGGACTCTGGCAATCCTGAACCAGTGTCCTACTACATCATCCAACACAAGTCCAAGTACTCAGAGGACTCGTACAAGGAGATTGATGGCGTAGCCACCACTCGGTACAGCGTGGGAGGCCTCAGCCCGTACTCGGACTACGAGTTCCGGGTGGTGGCGGTGAACAACATCGGGCGAGGGCCCCCCAGTGAAAGCATCGAAGCCAAAACTGCTGAGCAGGCACCCAGCACGGCACCAAGGCAGGTCAGAGGTCACATGCTTAGCACCACAACAGCTGTCATCCACTGGGATGAACCAGAGGAGGCTAACGGGCAGATCATGGGCTACCGAGTGTACTACACCATGGATTCCACCCAGCACGTCAACCTCTGGGAGAAGCAGATTGTTCGGGGGTCTAACTTTGTCACCATCCAGAACCTCATCCCCAATAAGACCTACTACATCAAGGTTTTGGCCTACACCTCAGTAGGTGATGGACCTCTTTCTCCAGACCTTCAAATCATCGCTAAGACAGGAGGTGAGCATGGTTCGCTTTTGTTGTTAGAGAATCCACAATTGGACAAATTCAAAGTTTTGCAAATGTTCATGCTCCACAATGTGTCACAAACATTTTTCAAGCTACATTTCTTTAGTCCCCAATCCTCATTAGAGGGTTACAGTTGTTAACCAGAGCCATAAACACACACAAACTTCGATTGGCTTTCTCACATGGAAAAAATAGTTTTGTATGAGACCAAGAAAAAGAAATTCAAATGCCTTGTTGTTTACTGCTTTCTTTTTTTTCTTCTTTTTTTTGCATTAAGTAACCATGTACTGTGTGTGTCTGCACTGCACTAATCCAGCTGAAACAACCACATCTCCTGAAATCCAATGTGGCTCATGTTGCAATAACTCTTACCACAAAGTGCGTGAATGACTATAATGATAATGACAAGCGCAAGACGTGGAGAGTAATGAATTCATCTTCTCGTTTCCAACTGCAGTTCCCTCCCAACCGACGGACTTCAAAGGCGAGGCCAAATCAGAAACAAGTATTTTACTTTCATGGATCGCCCCGGCACAGACTGGACAGGAAAATCAAATCACAGGATACGAACTTATGTACAGGAAGAGGGACGACAAAGAGGAGGTAATTCTTCCCTGATTTGAGCTGTGTTGGAAACCTGTTAGATTAAAAGTCTGTAATAACAAATGCCATATTATTGAGTAGTAGTTTGATTGTGTTATGCAATCATGCATTTTTATAATATTAATAACGCAGTATAATGAAATTGTAAAAATAAATGCTGTGCTTCCCTTCTATATTAATACCAATAGCTATTAACACTAATTACCAGACTTGTAGGATTAAGTTGATCTATTTGAATTTATTTTGGAATTCTCATGTATATACATGATACCAAATATAAGGAAAATAAAATGAAATTGGTATATGTACTGTATATATAAAACATGGTGTAATTTACAAGTCCAGTGTGGTTTAAATATTACAATGAACAATATTTATGGTAATTAGTTAAAATGCATAATAATCAATGATTTTGTTACACCATAATACATACCTCTAAAAAATACAGCCAATTGACTGCATAATTGTTGTTTGTAAAACCAGGAGCAGTTCATACGAACAATTGTGAAATGTGAAGGGTTGCAGCATTTTGTTTTGTTTTTTTACTTTGCAAGAGCATTAGAAGAATGGTGTTTACAATGTAATTTGATCAATCACCATAAAGTGTATCAAACTGAGTGCATTTATATAAAACATTTATATAAGTTAATATGTTTGTTTTAATCTTGGCAGCAAACTGCGACACCCTCAAATGTTATTTTCATATCAGGAAAGGCAGCATGCTTATATTCCTTTTTGATTTGGAACTCCCCGTTGTTATTTAAAAAACTGACAATATGAAACTTTCTTCACAGAAACGTATCAGCTTTGAGCCAACAACAACATACCTGCTGAAGGACTTGAAGCCCTTCACTACTTATACTTTCCGGCTGGCTGCCCGTAGTAAACACGGAGTTGGGGCTTACACCAATGAGATCTCTGCTGAAACCCCACAGACACGTAGGTCTTCTTCCTTATCTGACAAGAGTTAGAATATTTGGGAAGGAACACATTTTCAAATGCATTCCAAATTTTGCGTGTGCTGCAAAATCCAAAAAGTGACAACAAAAAACCCCTAGATAAAGCAAATAAGATTTTTTCTTTTAAAAGGGTTCATGCATTTGAAAAGATGTAAACATTTGAAATAGTAAAGAAGTGTTATGAAGGCTACCTGACCATGCAGGATTCACTTTGAAAAGGCTGCATGGACAGTGTACCCAGGCTTTCCTGTGAAGCCAGGAGACAAGGTTACAAAAACTACCCCCCTGCACCTTTGATGTGCAAAAACAGTCTTGAATTAAATGAATGATAAAACCTTGAATTTTTTAAATGAATGCCCACATCTGCGTTACCCAGCTGTTTTTAAACAGTGAAAGGGCATTTTAGGAAGCCTTGTCTCTTGACATTGCATGTCGGCCAAAAATAAGAGAATAGAGAATTTTTGAGACTGAGCTTTCTGTGTAGCTAAATTGCCAAGAACCACTTCTGGACGTCAAAGGGATTTCCCCATTTTTTGTATCGACATTTATACTAAATTCAAATTAGAATCAAGAAAGTTGGAGTAAAAATATCATAGAAAGCTCAAAGCAAGTATTGTCTCTGTAGATAGGAACATTTCCACCATAAAGACCTCAGATTTATGAAACAGGTCGGAATTGAAAAATTGCACTCTTGTTGTGTATTTCCTAATTAATATAAATCCAGCACAATTTACCTAATTTGATTACCTGTCAGAGAATTCCCCTTAAACCGTAAGTGAGAAAACACTAAACTGTATTTGACTTTGCATGTCTAAAATAAATCTGAGGTCTCTGAAAGACAAGGGCAGAGATCAGGTGGGTATAAAAGCTCAGAAGTTCAAACTCTGCCCAGATGTATGTTCTGAGGTAAATGATGATGTTAATTAAGACATGCATGCCAATGTTATCAGAATCTAATAAATCAGTCATGTCTCCTTGGGAAGTTCTCTGTTGTACAATCAGGCTTTTACCACAAACCAACAGGCTTCGGAAAGGTTGGTGACAAATACAACATTTTTTTTTCTATTTTAAACTAGTTAAAGCATCAACCTTTATGTTTTTGGATTGATGGTAACTGCTTGCCAAATTTGTCTTAGTTATTACTACATTTATTTTGGAATGGTTTACCTTAAATTATTTATGAAGTTCTTTGAAATAACTTTAGGGTCTAACATTATCAGGTTCTAAGAAATAGTCTAATAGTATATCAGGATATATGGTTTTTGTACCCTTTGTTTTTATAATTTATTTTTCATGACAAAAAGGTAGGTTACATATGCTAAAGCTGTCATTTTTCTTCCATTGATCATCAGTATGTACACTTTTATGTTGTCTTTGCCTTTTGCTTTGTCTTTATTTGTGATGTTTCATTGATTTAAAATGCTTTTTATTTACCCACATAAGTCCTTGTGCTTTTTTCCTCATTTTGTGTCATTTTTTTCCCTCTTCTTTTTTTCCATTTTGTTTGGTCAATTCTACCATCATCATCCCAATCAAAACAAAACCTGAAACTCCTTTAAAACAAAAATTCAATGAACGGCCTCACCAAACCAAACCACACACAAAAAAAAAAAAAACCCTGCACCAAATCCAACCCACCAACCAGAACCCTCTGGCCCACCTGAAGAAGTCAAGTGCTCTAGCCCCAGCTCCACCAATATCCTGGTAAGTTGGCGGCCACCCCCAGTGGAACTACAAAATGGGATCATAACACAATACACCATCCAATATACGGCGACTGAAGGGAAGGATACTACTACTCGTCAGATCTCCAGCATTCCACCGGAAAGCTCCCAGTACCTTTTGAAAAACTTGGAAAAATGGACAGAGTACCGCGTGACAGTCACTGCTCATACAGATGTTGGAGCAGGACCAGAAAGCCTGCCAGAGCTCATCCGCACAGAGGAAGATGGTATGTGTTTGCTAAAGCAAAGCCCCAGCTGCAGATCCAGTGTATCCCACTTAACCTACCCCGTCAAATACTAACAAATCTTGCCTATATCTACAATTCCTTCTTCTTCTCTACCCCCTCTGCCTGCTTCTAATACAACTGTCGCCACTTCATACTATTGCCCCATTTTGGACTACGCACTTTTTTTTACCTAAACAAACTGTGACTAACTTTGTGAAAGCACCTTTTTTTTGGCTTTTTCCCCCCTATGCTGCTCAATTTCAACACATGGTATGGCATTTTCAGCTGCAGGCCTCCAACTTCCAGTCCCAACTGTCATTTTTGAAACTTTGAAATATTCTCTGCACTGTTTTTGAATGGCAGCATTTTTATATAACTCGCTTTTTTTTAAAGGAACTTGGCAAAAGGACAAGTTCTGGACAGTGGGAACAACAAAAGGTGGAAGAATTTTTTTTGAAGGCCATTTTTTTATATTTTTTCTCTCCTCATGTGATAGTCATTTTTTATTCATTTTTCCTTGCTCCATAGCCAAAATTCTTGTAGTGCTTCAAGCATTTGAAATACTTGAAGCCACCCTTTGGCTCCACTTTTCTATTTTGGCAAAACACATTTTTATTCCATGTTTTAAAAATCCACTCTACCCATTTTTAATGTTTCAAGATTAGGTCAGTTGTCAGACCTGTTTTTGCTGTTGTTTTTTCCCCTTACCATTGTTGAAATATTGATGTCATGCAGTGCTTATTGCAGTTTGCTGCACTTTTGTGATTTTTTTGTCACTGCAGCATTTTGCGCTCCAGCTTTTGGGCAAGATTAAAAAGAGAGGGTGAAGGGGTGCGCTATAATTTTGACCTTTTTTCTTCTATCCCATGGTGTTCCTCCAGTTCCTAGTGGGCCACCTCGTAAAGTTGAGGTGGAGGCTGTCAACTCCTCATCAATTAAAGTGATCTGGCTTCCACCGATGTCCAACAAGCAGCACGGTCAGATCCGAGGATACCAGGTGCACTATGTCAGGATGGTTAATGGGGAGCCCACAGGACAGCCAGTCATCAAGGACATCCTGATTGATGATGCCCAGGTACAACACCCTCGTCAGCCAGCCACCTCATCTCTCAGACACATATTATGGCTTTCTCTCTCCCCTTTACATGTGCCACAGCAAAGCCTGTAATTTGGAGTGAAAACAAGCTAATTTTCATAATGTTATACAATAACTGAACTGAATAAAGTAGTGACTATTTAACCAATTGTCAATAATTACAAGTGTGTGGGATACAGAAGTTGGGCACACTTTTATCTGCGCAAGTCTTTATATGATTATTGCTACTTTTACTGTAATTATTTGCATCAACAAACAAATGTATTTGGTGGCTGCAGACAAACTGTGTGTGTATATGTTCTCACCAGTGACTAGTGTCTGTACCTGGCCTCATTTGTTGTCTCTTTTCTCTCCATATTCTTATATTATAATCAGTGGGAATATGGTGATTCAACCGAACATGTGAGTAGTTAAACTTGAAGAAACTGCAATCTTGTTTTTCCCCTGCATGAATGGCATGTCTCTTTTGTACATTCGGTGTTCAAGACCTGGATTTAAACATTAGGTTGTGGCTATTTCCACTTCTTAAGATATTTACCCTAAAAACTGCAGTTGGAATCCTTGACTGACATTTTGTTCAGAGGAAATTCAAAGTAAACTTGAATTCTATTAATGTTTACTGACCAAGTTATTTTGTTACAAAGAAACCTACTCTTATAACTAAAGTTATTCATTTACCAAAGCTTATTAATACTATCCTTTTCCAGTGAAGCATGCCTCAGTTTTTTCTGAGAGAATGTGTCCTTTGTGATGATTATGCTGACATCACATCACACTTTTGTGTCTCTACTTGCTTATATCTGCAAATCAGTCAATAAGTGTTGTGCAACTAAAGTCCCGCATCTTTACAGGAAATGATCATCACAGAGCTGCAAGCTGAGACCACATATTCAGTGACTGTTGCAGCCTATACGACAAAGGGCGATGGTGCACGCAGCAAGCCCAAACTGATCACCACCACTGGCGCAGGTAACTTAACCGCCACTGCTGACTGATCTCCTGTGGTTCTCTGCCGATATACTTTTCAGATACTTTTCTTTATATCTTCTCTTTTATGCTGTGAAACTGCAGCCATTTATGGAGCACAGCACAAGGCAAATAGTCTTGCCATCGAGAGTGTAACCTGTGAATGCAGCTAATTGCTGTCTCATTTATTGCAATGACTCTTACCCACTAGTGTGACAGGCAATGCTGAAGGGAATTTGGAAAATAATGGAAAATGTAGAGAGAGTAAAAGAAAGACAAGAGCAAAACAGGACACCAAAGTTCAGCTCTTTTACTCAACTCTTTGACAGTGTTATGCCACAGTAAAAGTACTAGTTGTACACACAGACAGACAGAAGATAGACTGATACTGAATGCATGCCTACTAAAAATATGATAAGATGGAAATATTGTTCTGCATATTTATAACAAGTTTTCCTTCTCTCCATTGGTGCTGTCTTAGTCCCTGATAAACCTCGGCTAATGGTCAGTACAACCAACATGGGCACTGCTCTCCTCCAGTGGCATCCTCCAGCATTAACCCATGGTCCCCTGCAAGGCTATCGCCTCCGTTTTGGCCGCAAAGATGTGGATCCACTGACTGTCATTGAGTTCCCTGAGCGGGAGAACCACTACACTACCAAAGAGATCCACAAGGGAGCCTCATACACTTTCCGCCTTTCAGCGCGCAACAAAGTGGGCTTTGGTGAAGAGACAGTCAAAGAAGTGTCCACAAATGAGGATGTCCCAAGCGGCTACCCTCAGGGCATTACAGCAGAGGGTGCCACCACCTCCACCATTCAGGTTAGCTGGCAACCTGTTTTGCTGGCAGAGCGAAATGGCCAAATAGTGAAATATGCTCTGCAGTATAAGGACATCAACAGCCCACGCAGTCCCTCAGAACTCTTCATCACCGCCCCGGAATCAACAGTCATCCTGGATGGCCTTAAGGCAGATACCACTTATGATATTAAAATGTGTGCCTTCACCAGCAAGGGCTCTGGTCCATATAGCCCAAGTGTCCAATTCAGGACACAGCCTTTGGATCAAGGTAGGACCAGTCCCTGAACCCTTTTAGCCCTTTCCTTTTTAAAATCAACCTTTCCCTGCGCAGCCCTTTCCAACCACAGCAACTTCATCTGAAAGCCTCAAATGGCAGAGGGAGAAAAGTATGGATTCTGGGGGCTTTGGTATTAACATAGTGCCCTACCCTTAGTCTCCCTAATCTAAGAATGGTTTAAAAAATTCACATGGAGTAAGTATGTATGTCTCTTCATGTCTTGTCAGTCAAGCAAAGGTCAGTCATTAATTTAAGAGTTGGTGTTGGTAAGAAGGTAAGAGGACAGTGTTAAGTTCAGTGTAGTACTCATTTCAGCCTGGTTTTGAAGGAGAAATTCTCAGGTAAGCACTGGTATGGGACCATTGGTGAAGATAGATATAAAAGGATGTTTTGTGTCTAAATCACCTGCTCCCCCTTTCTTTTAGCAGTGTTTGCAAAAAATTTTCATGTGAGAGCTGCCATGAAGACGTCAGTGTTGCTGACCTGGGAAATCCCAGACACCTACAACCCAGCGCAACCTTTCACTGTGAGCACTGCCCAGATAAATATAACATTTTTATATGCATTGAGTTACTCCACATATTACTATGAGTAACTAAAAAAATATTTAGTCAACATCCAGAACCACAGCCAACATCAACTCATTTGCATACAGATCCTCTATGATAATGGGCAGAGTGTGGAGGTGGATGGGAAGCTAACACAGAAGCTAATCACGGGTCTCCAACCTGAGACACAGTACTCCTTCCTCCTGACCAATCGTGGCAACAGCGCCGGAGGTCTGCAGCATCGTGTGTCTACCATGACGGCCCCAGACGTCCTCCGCACCAAACCCTACCTGATTGGCAAGACCAACTCAGACGGTATGGTGACTGTGGAGCTACCATCAGTGCAGACATCTGAGAGAGTAAGGTGAGTGGAGGTTATCCAACTAAAGTCTATTTCTAATTGGTTGTAATTAGGGCTGTCCTTGAGACGTTGATGATTATAATGCGCTTGTTTTCCCCAGCTGCGTCATTGAAAAATAGAGTAACATAGGTTAACAGCACAGCAGGCTGAAAGCTTTCAATCTCTCAAAATTACCTTCGAGTCAATGCATCGACCTGCAGAGCTGTCTCTGGATATTCACTACTTGTAACTGCCAACTTGCATCAAGCATAATATGATTTGACTTTATAAAAAAGTGTCTTTTGTTGGATATGTGACTTGTATAGACATCACTGTGGTGCAGTGGGACTTTCTGTCCACTGCTAATGTCCATATTACTGATTATTGTCTTACTGATGCATTGTGAACAGAAATAAACAAGTTAACTTGATAGCTGATATGTCAGGGGTAATTCTTCCCAAACAGAGTCATTTATATTCATCCCTACATTTCAGTGTAATATCCACTTCACCTCAGTCATTACCGAGAGAGGCAGCCCGAATCATTTAAGCGCACTCCTCTAAGCCCTATAAAATCTCTTATAGCCTTTCAACAAAGCCCAGGGTTGTCAGAAGGCCAAGGAGCACATCCGATTGTGGACTGAGGCTTCAAACCCATCTTGGATTTTTTGATCTTGCTGGATGCACTTGGCCCACTGTCTCCCATGCCAGAGCTTAAGCTAATTAGGTTCCCATTAGCCTGCCACACTGCCTTCCTGGCTAGCGCTAGCTAGTGCTGTGCCCAACCAGGAAGCCCAGAAAACTCTGGCAGAGGGCGTTATCTCTCTTGCCACCCTGATAAAGGGATGAAAATCCCTCTAATTCTGTATCTTTTCTGTGTTCACAGAGGTCTCCTAATTACCCCACAGGAGGCCTCTGTGAGGTGTAACCACATTGCCTGACTTCTCTGAACATTCTTAAATGAAATAGAAAACAGAGGAAAATGGTCCTAATCAAGTGATAAAGAATTGCATAACTTGCTAATCTTATAGACTTTCAATTATGATGCATAATCATGCAGTTTCCAATAAGCAGACTATCCTCTTAGCACAGGATGACATGGGGGGCAATACTGTATTTGTTCTTGGTGGCAGAAAAAGGTTCTGTTCGTCTAGGAAACAGTGACTATTGTCTTGCAAACACAACTGGTTAACTGGTGTCTTTGAAAAGTGGCAGTGAGCTTTAACCTTGTCTAGAATATTAATATACTGTGCTTTACCGTTTTATTTTCCAGGGGATATTACATTGTGGTTGTACCTCTAAAGAAGCAGCGCACTGGCAAGTTTTTCAAGCCCTGGGAAAGTCCCGATGAGATGAATTTGGAGGAGGTAGGTTCGAAGAATGAGCTTGTTATAATGACTCAGGTTACCAGGAAAGAAAAGTAAAAATACCACATGTAAAATTCCAGTTACTTTTCTATTATCCAGTTGTACTCAGCTTCTTAATACGGTGGCCTACTTAACTGTGCACACATAACACACATTTCCTTTCTCAAAACTGGAAAATAAATAAGCTGAGGCAGTTGAGAGAGCAGGAGGAACAGGGGATGAGTCTTGCTGATTGACGCAAATAGCTGCAGAGAGCACTGTTCATATGGAAATGAGAACATGAAGTAGCCATCAAGTGCACTGCAAACCTCAACCCCCATACCCACCTCCTCCTCCTCCTCTTTGTGTCTGTGGTAATTACCTGAAGAGCTGCATCAGGCCTTCACGTCTCTTCTCATTCCAGGGAAAGCTAGGCTACTGCGTATGCACAAAACACTTGACAACTTTTATATTTAGCCAGTGGAGATGATTCAGGAGCTTCTGTGCACTGCAGGCACGATTAAGTGTGTAAGCACTGAAAGTTTTTATCACTATGTTTTGTGAGCTGTGATTACATTTCCAGTATTCCTTTAAATGCAGTGTCAAATATCGAAGGCTAATGCTTCTACACATTCACTGCAGCTTCACTGCACTGCAGTCTCTGTTCTAGCAATGTGTAGAAATGGAACCTTTCGGATAAAGTTTTTCTTCAGGTTATAACAATTTGAAATTCTAGGATTCCAAGATTCTTGTTTGTGAATCAAATCCTCTGGCAACTTATAGCTTGAAATTGTGAGCTTTTAAATTATTTATTTCTATTGTATAAACAACACAATATATTATATATTATTACATGTCCAGGAGGCTAAAAGAAAACACACCATGTCTCATCTGGCATTGGCTTTACAGCTCATGCCTACAGGCCCATGTCTGTAGCCTTGACCGATTGTCCAAAAGTCGCCCCTCTGTCAGAATTTATTTGTTTGTCAATATTGGCACTCACCTTTTCACAACTTTTCCCAAGGGCAACCAGATTTAGGCATGTTGACAGGAGAGATGATTGAAGACATTATCGGGCAGCACCAACAGGCCCACAGCCAAAACAGAGCACACACGAGAGCGCACACACTGTAATGTGAATGACAGGCACACATAACGCGCACACGTACACACACTCATTCGTGCACACAAATCAGAGATATGAAATCAGACACCCAAACAACTAGCCAGGCTTGATTAGCATAATTATCATCCACGCTTTGTACTGGAAGTTTAAAGTCAGATGGTACAGACGTGTATGAAGGGCAGACTTGATGCGTTTCTTTCAACCTACCATTATTATTACAATAATTACCCGGGAACACTACGAATGTTGAATGTTGTACGAATGAAAAAAAAAAGTGCTTTGATATCTAATAATTCCCTCAAAATACTAAAGTGGTTGATGATTTGAGGTAATCCCTTCCAATAACATATAGTTATTGATTTTTTGATTTGATTTGTCATAATTGGGAAAACATAGTTTGAAGCCACTGGCTGATACATAATGTATGCCACTTTGGCATGTCTTTAATTCATAGTTATGAAACAGTGAATTGGAAAATACACAATAATTAATACACTGTATTAAGTTGTAAGCACATCCAGCAAAAAGTCTCCCCAGATTATATTTGTCTACATCTGGCCATCTGGATAGTATAAAATAAAACATAATCGAGATATGTAAATTGGAAATGAATTCAGATTATTTTCTTTTTTACTGGTTGACACTGTTGGATAATCCTCAACCGTTTTATATGCTGGAAATCCACCCAATCTTTTAATTTCACAATCTTTTTCATTAAAAAAAACCCAGATGAAATAAGTCATTGATCTTTTCTGTAATGCTCTGCCTATCGCAATCAGCATTTTCAGCTCAGCAATCAGAAGAGAAATCGAGATCAAACAGATTTGGTTTGTGTAGATGTGTTTTTATGTGTGTGCTGGAACGTGTCCCTTTTGTGTTATCAACTGTCTGCTTCTTACTCCTCGCTGTAGCTGCTGAAGGAGATAAACCGTACGAGCAGAGGCCTTCGGTTCCGGAGGCAGGCAGAACCCAAAGCCTATATCGCTGCCTACTTCAAAGACCTGCCCAAAGAGTTTACCCTGGGAGATGGCAAGCTCTATGGGGACTTTGAAAACAAGCAACTCCAGAATGGCCAGGAGTACATCTTCTTTGTGCTTGCTGTCCTGGAGATGTCTGAAAATGTAAGTCGGCTCCCTCTTTTAATATTATTACATGTATTTTTATATGTGTCTCACATTATACTTGAGCTCAACTTCAGACAAGAGCTTGCCCCATGCTAGTGATCTCATGTTCATTGTGTTACAAAGTGTACATGTTAATAAACAGAGAGGGTTAAATCCACTGCATCTTGACGGGGGGGTCGGAGTTTGCTTCTGGTCAGATGTGTTATTCTGAGCCCTTGTGAGGCTTTGACTTAAAAACTTAAAGCTGCTGCTGGCCCAAGAAGCTGACCCTTGCTGCTTTGGGGGAGAGAAACCCCTTAAGACCTTAGCTGATCGCGAGAATACCTCGATAACAGGGCTCCTCTTTAATTGCGTCCTACGTGTGGTCCACCTTATCTCCGCTGCCGCAGCCAGTGTGTATGTGTGCATGTGTCTGCCTGGATGGAAGACCAGAAAGCCGCATGATTAGGCAGCTGCAGGCGTGATGATGGATTTGATGAGCTGCAGGGTCTATAGCGCTGCCACACACTCTCTCCGCTAACCCTGAGTTCAGGTAGAGCAAAAACGATAATAACGGACGGAGGGAAATCTCTAATTTGCCCACTGAAGCATATATTTTCTTCCCACAAGACCTTGTTTTTTTATCTCCTCTTAGAATGTGAAATAGTTCAATCAAGGCTCCCGCATAGGAGAGATATTGACGATAACTTTGATTGGTCAAACTGCAGCTTAGCAGAAATTACGCAGCAAAACTTTGAATTGGCTTTTAATTTGTATTGTTGCTAATGCTGTCTTTGTCAGACTCCTGTTAGATATGCTCTGTAAATTAATTGAAGTCCTGCAGCAGTGCTTTGAATAACTCGAGCTCATCAAATAAGTCTAGATCTACTTTATCCCTCAGCTTAAAGTTCTGGATGTAACGTTCGTATGTTTATGTCAAAGGGGCAATGCGATACATTGGCAAGAAAACATCTTTCAGAATCAGCAGCTGATAGGTACGATTACGGAATGAGGAGCAGGATGAGGTCCAAAATGTAGAAGTAGCATGTGGTGGCTGGAAAAGAAATCCTAAATAGTTTCTAGGATAGAATATTGATCAGCGGTTTGCTTTTCCCCGGCTCAGATCATGTATGCCACAAGCCCCTACTCCGACCCAGTTGTGTCAGCCGACATCGACCCCCAGCCGATCATCGATGAGGAGGAAGGCCTCATCTGGGTGGTGGGCCCTGTGCTAGCTGTTGTCTTCATCATATGCATCGTCATTGCCATCCTCCTCTACAAAAGGTGAGGCTATTAAATGATAATCTGCACATAGAAGGAAATGAAAAGAGAATTATTTTTTCCCACCAAGTGATGCAAATGCACAGGAATCCACCTCAGAAGGGACAACTACCTTAACAGTTTACAAAAATACTGTCCATGCAATGCTGGCAGACATTCACTGCAAGGGGACGGTGGAAAAATATGCACTACATCCACATTATTACTTGTAAATGCACATTTAAAATTCATGTATAGCTACTCAACATTCATGTATGACAATCAATATTTAACATTCATGACGCCAACACGCTACTAGGTACAAATATTAAAGTAGTATGTTGTAATGCAGACATTAAATGTAAGATTTTAGCTCAAAGCCTGAGGCACTATCCATGACCCCCACTGAGTAGTACACACACACACACACACACACACTCTCAGATGAGTAAATTCAAGCGTACAGCTACCAAAACTGCCATCAAATGCAGACGCCCACAATCCTTCACACAGAACCCCCCTGCACGCACAGACGCACGCTCACACTCACAAAAATGTAGAAAACACATGCGGTAGTGCTTTTTCACGTGCAATCAAAACAGCCTTTTTTGTCTGAAACCCCCTAGTGGTAGCGAGCCCCCACGCTGTCACTGCTCATCAGTCAAGCGTAGGAAGGGAGCGCTTTGACTATCTGCTGCATGTCACTGCATGTGTGTGCAGCTTTAGAGGGGCCCTGGGGCCTGGGCAAGCATCCCAGCCACCCCGAAACCCCCTCCCCTTTGTTACTACTACCCATTCCACGAGAGAGTAGCTCTAGATCCCAACACGGACCTTATGCAGCCCTCCTGCTTTGACATCAAGACGCACATGCACATGTCTTGCACGCATGCGTCCATACACAGATTTTCTCCCGCCCTTCACTATCTCGTCTCGTTGCATCTTTTTACATAAGGGCACATTTTCGGCAGACTTCATTCAATCAAATGCCCAGCCCTAAGCAGAATGTCACAGTATTAATTTTGGCAAGGTAAGATTAGGAAATGAAGAGTCAGCACAAGCTATAATCAGTGACAGCACCCAAACTGAAGACAAAACACATCAAAAGTAGGGTATTGGAAGAGGTGTATGCGCATAGCTTTATTCTGGCTCTCTCTCACACCTGTCCTTGGATTCCGTTCATATCAAGTTTTGGTTTGGATTATACAAAGGTGAATTGAAAGTGAACAAAGATTGTGTGTGCGGGGGGTGGGGCCTTCCAGTTTCAATTTGTGGCAGGCACATTTACACATCGATTACCAAGCCGGTGTCACCGGCGTGTTCGATAACATTCGGTGCATAACCAGGAGGTATTTCTCTTGTCAAGATCAATGCTTATGTGACAGAGGGCTCCTCTTGTGGAAAACAAAGGGCAACAACCATGTTATGTTGAGCTCTGGGAAAGGACATGGGGATAACAATGTGTACCTTTCTCAGAGAGAAACATAAATCAGACTAAATTGTACACCTATACACGTAGAAGTCAAGACATGTCTGCTACCAGACAGTACCAGTAGAGTCTGGAAGTTGTTTTTGGTTGCTTTTTTAAAGATATATTTAAATGCGGTTTATGCTTAATTTATACATAGTCATTCAATATTAAGACCCCGCATGTTGTTCGCATTTATAAATCCACATGGGTAAATCTTGAATATGCATAATTCTTGATTTTAATAGATCCAACAGTGCTAGGCTTATTTGCAGGAAAAGACAGACACAGCAATTAGGAGTCAAGAGATGACTTTTATGCTTGAACAAGAAGCAATCAGCTGAAACTGCTTGAAATAGCGGAGATACAATGTACAAATCTTGGATGCACCTGGGAAACTGTAGTATTTGAAACAAAAAGCCCCAAGGCTGCATAATTGAGCATAATCTCTGAAGTGAAGCATCACTAATCTTGCACGCAAAGCAAAGATATGATTGGTATCTTTTGTCTCTTATGCAGTCGTTCGCCTATTCTAAAGAAAAGTTTCTAGAATTCTCCATCATTTAAAGCCAAAGGTCTTACCACCTAATGTTGTGTCGATATTTCTTTTCTTGCTGACCAATGGAGCAGCAAACCAGACAGGTAAGAGTGAGAAGGAAGTCGAGGAAAACTAATTCCCTTTAAACCCTCCTTTTTCTCCCTGGACTATACATATTCTAACCTAAACACACAGAAATTGGTCGCCCACTGGAGTTGATGTCATTTGGGGAATCAAAATCAAAAAGAACATTTGTTAAACACGTTACTTACCATTAGCAATGAAATATTATTTCTATGACTCGCTGTCAACAGGCAGTTATTGGCAAATGAAGGAAAAAATGTTTTGACTTTTCCTACTAACTAACTTCAAATTGATAATGTCAAAAATCCATCTCATCACCTTCCATTATACATTGTGATGTGACCCATGTCAGTGACCAATTTTGTTTTTAATTCTTATGAATGAACAATTCGCATTGCCTTCTATGAAACTGACACTTGGTTCATACGGCATCTTGTGTCAGGGGTGACAATGTTGTACAATGAAAAGATGTGAATATGAGATCAAACCGGCTCTCCACAAATATGAATATTAAAACTTGCACTCAAAATAATAAAAAAACCTAAATTCACAAGAAAGTTCTACAATATACTTCAGTACAATAGCTATGTAGTAAATTAGACCTTTGCATGTATTTCTTTTAAATACAGTAACAGGACCAGGTTACATTATAATACACCACCCCTATCTACTGCTTCAAAATTACTATAGAGTACGGAGAATTGGCACCCTCTGACAGTATCATTGAAAAGTAAACATTAGGCTTCACTAAAAGGTAGTATTTAATGTCTAAGGGCTATTGTGTTGGATTGCATTATACTGTGAAGTGATGATGTTATTTAGTCCACCCTCTGTAGCCTTATGTACTGTAAGAACGTAGTCCTGTCACCGCCATAATTACATATTGGTCTGCAGTAGTTATTAGACCGCAAGGCAAGTTTTGTGGTTATACAGTAAGTGTTTTGAGCACCAAAAAAAAGTTAATCAAAAATAATTACAATTTGCTGTCTGTTCTGCAGAAAAAGAGCAGAATCTGAAGCTAGGAAAGGGAGCCTCCCCAACAGCAAGGAAATGCCACTGCATCATCCCACTGACCCTGTTGAGCTTCGACGTCTCAACTTCCAAACGCCTGGTACGTATTCCAAATGAATATGCTCTATGAAAAGGGATGCCAAATTCAAACAATTGCTTGCTTAAAGCTAGGGTAGGCAACATATTTCAGAAGCATTCTCTTTGTTATATTTTCTCAAATCCTCTTTACATTCTGACACAAAACTCTGATATCTGTGGTAGTGGCAGGCCAATGATTTCTTTTGTTCTGAATGAACTGATTGGCTTAGCTGCCCGTCTTCCTGCGCGCACTCTGCCCGTGCACGCACTGCGCATGACGATGTGTTTTGGGGGAGTGGCTTGAAGGGAGGGGGTGGGAATGTTTTTGGTTGGAAAATCTGTCTCTTGCTAGTTGCTCCAACGTTGCCTACGCTAGCGTTTAAAAGAAAAATGTATATTCCAAATTAGCTTTCTTTTGTTTTTATCTTTTGTTTGTTCATCTGCAACTATTGCTGACTCTGAAACCTGATACCGTAAAATCCCAAAAAGTATCTTGGTGCTGAGATTGGCGCTAAACAAGTGAGCAGTTTGCAGTCAGACAGTGGACAGGTGCTCAGAGCAGGCACAGAGGGTCAAAACTGACAGTTTCCCCCCCGGAGACACTTCTCAGAGGAGAAAATGAAGAGGCAAAAATGCAAGCCTGACAGATTCATGGCAGCTGCCGTCTTCCTCTGCACCTGCGTTATCCAGGTCATCAAGACTTGTCATGCTTACTCAGAATAGTACAGACTTGCGTGAATGGTATCCTACAGCTACAAGTTACAAGACGCAGCATTGTGGAAGGTGAGGGAAATGTTTTATGGCTCCCGTGTCCCACTTTGTATGCGAGCCAATGGATAAGCGACAAAAAACTGGTGACAAGCTGTAAACACTGGGGTATACTCTCTCTGACCTTCATTGCTGAGGTTTGTGGTGGTCAGTGGCCATGCCATGGCCTCGGTCATGTGGCTGTTTCTCACCTGAGGGAATGGTGAGAGACACCCGGAAAGGAGGTATGCATCTTTTGCCCCTGTCCTGACCAAAAGAGACGCACTTAACTGCCGTTTGAGTTCCTCTGGCACCAGCTGCTTTGAGACAGGTGTTCAGAGACTGACAATAATGTTTAAATATCAAAGCCATATTTTTCAGGTCAGCTCGTATGAAAGGAGGATGAATTATCCCTGCAGGCTCATTTTTTGAAAAAAAAAAGCTTATGCATATTTATGAAAGCTCTTCAATGATGTTAGGACCATTACTGGCTGTTTCATCCTGGCAGAGGGGTATTTTTCCTTTTGGCTCAGAGTGATCTCAACTATCCTCCCACTATTTCACTCGCCTCTCAAGCCATCACCCCCCCACCCCCCCAACAGCCTTTCTGAGAGCTGGCATCTTGGTTCTCTCACTGCCCAAAAAGGACCAAACGTGAACACTTTCTCTCAAGTCCTGAAGGGCTTCTACATTAGACCACCCCTCTTCTCTATTCTTTCTTTCACCTCTTTACCCCTCAATGGACATTTTCATCTTAAGGATGCTTGATGTTTGAGCGACGGCGTGTTGGAAATGGTACTTTTATTGTCCCCCAGTGGTGGAAATGGATTTTGAGTAGCAGGCTGCGATAGAAACACCCTTTGCCGTCTTTCAGAGAGACGTGAGAGTGGGTGGCAAAACGAGGCACAGCTTCCATTAGCTAATGCCCACTTCTGGCCGCAACCAAAATGTAATATCACCTCACTGGGAGTGGGAGGGAGAGAGAGACTGCCACCCAACTGGCGTGTCAAAATGGCTTCTCAATTCTTAAATGGCGGATCTTTGGCCACAGGCTGGATTGTGATGGCATGTACAAAAAGGTGTCTTTGATTGTCTCCACATCTAAGCTCTTAAATATGCTGATGACACATATACCTCGACTTCCACCCATATTTGACATTGTCAAAGTCAAGTGAGCTTACCCGAAGGCTGAAACTTTATGCTGCAGGCTATGCAAATAGTATATCACCATGTCAGCGTCTCAGGTTTAAATGAATGTTTTTTAAATTATTTCTATGAAATGCACGGTGGTGTAGCCAAGCTTCTAGCATGATTTGTATGTTACTAATGAATGTCCCATTTAGAATATACATAATCATTCAACTGCTTCTTGTCACATTTCAATTTCTACCTTCTGTTTGTGAATAAAATAGTCATCACATTGCTATGACATCTGCAATGTCTTTAATTACACCGCCGTTTCCTCCGCAGGTTCAGGTGCGCCCAGTCACCCCAGTAACCTCCATTTGTCAAGTTAGTTGGTCTCGATTATGCATTTGACATGATTTGGGGTTTTTTTGCTTTGTTTTGTTAGCTTTATTTCCTTTTTTCTGCCTAGTCTTGTATTCCCATCCTCATCTAATCCATTTGGTGTTAATGCTATGTCATCACAGGAGGCGGAGTTTGAAATGACAGCCTGAAAAAATGTCATCACTCAAAGCAGACGTCAACATCTGGCCTAACATTTTGAATGTTTGTTTCTTTGTCTTTTTGGGATGTTTGTTTGTGTCAGTGTCTTACTGTCATGCTAACTATCCACGGCAGCTTTCGGTGCAAATAACGTTCTTCTCTCTCAACTTAGGGAGAGTCCCCGTGGGGAAAGTGTGCTCAATGACTTCTCATTGGCTTCTGTGTCCATATTCTCTCTATGAGCATGGCCACTGCTTTGAGTGAACAAACTAGCCTAACAAGATCCACTCTTCCATCCCCCCTGTTAAACACACATGCTGCTTATCTAATGATTCTTCGTTGGCTTGTGCTTGGGTGATACCCTGTGACAAGACCAGTGACTGACCTTCAGTGCATCTGATTGACAGGTATGGCTAGCCATCCTCCAATCCCAATTATGGACCTGGCAGATCATCAGGAGCGCCTGAAAGCCAACGACAACCTCAAGTTTTCGCAGGAATATGAGGTAAGTGTGATTCAGCAGTTGTGATCAATTTTGAGTGTTGCAGCATAAAGACAACAATACCAGATAATGTTTAGTATTATATAGGAGCATTCACCAGGTGCTCACAAATACTGTGATTTCAATTACTTTCGTTATTTGGTGTCTTGCACTTAATTATATTTTCCCGAAAGCCTTAATCCTGCCGTTGCTTACCCATGCCAACCACACAGCAGTTCAATCACCAGAAGGTTATGTTAGGTTGGGAACTACTTTCATGAGGAATATCTTCACCGACTAACTCAGAGGTCTAAAATCAGTCAGCTCTTTCACGCATTTTGACATGTCATAGCAGGAAACTCACTTGTGTAATTAATAACATTAATAATGGCTGCATTCCATTTCTACTTCCAGGGCCCTGCTATTGTGCCTGCTGGCTCGCTGACATGACTTACTGAGACATTTAAATGGAACAGAGGCCGCCATTAATGTTATTAGTAACACCTGTGCTTTTCCCGCTGTGACAAGTCAAAATGTCTGCGGTGAAAACAGAGTTAGAATGGTAGTGTGAATGCCACTACATCCTAAAAAAACTAAAAAAACTAAAAACCTACAGTGAGAAAGCATATATGAATGACATTTTTACTGTTTAGAAGGTGAAATCAGTTGTTTATTAATGAGGTGATTTGGATGTCTGCATGGGGAGGAGTGCTAAAACACTAGAAACAGCACATGTTGTATATATGATATTTAATTCACTTCAGCAAATGATTTATTCCCATCATGTTATCTGCTCACTGGATGACATTTTAACCATGTGAAATAATATAAGCAACCAATAATAATAGGACTAAAACTCTGGGTTGCCTCGAGGTAGAACTGTGCTGGATGGAGCAAACAACACGATTTCAAAGGCTACAGTTTACTGACACTTGTCCAACCAGTTAATCATATCTACACTTTAGCTGAAGTCTCACTCTGGAATGTATGTCCGCTATCGGATATTGATTAGATCTTCAAACGTAAAAGTCCTTAAAATGTAAGTGCCCTTAAAACCAGGTGGGCTGCAGACAATGTACATGTTTCCTCCATGTTTGCTTTGCCTATGCATTGTATATGAATGTGTTTACAACAGTGGTCGAGGAGGTATTCAGATCCTTTACTTAAGTACTAATACTACACTAAATAAAAAAACTCCATTACAAGTCCTACATTATACACACGCACACACACATATGTACTATATTGCTTGCTGAAATATAATTAAGTAGAAATGGAAAGACACAATCCCACCCTCAAGTATTACAGAGAGTACAGATACCTCATATTTGTACAGTACAGTACTTGAGTAAACAGTCACTGGTTTACGAAAAGCTATGCGAGTAAGAGGTCCTTTCAGGGGCATTGTGTGAGATGAGAGCGGTCACCCTTCCTCTGCCCATTTCTCTCTGCGGGTCCTGCAACAGCTCCAAAATCTATGAGGTCACCATGTGGGTGGCTGCCAAGCTGCCCAATCATTATTGCAGCTTAAGTACATTGAATTCCAATTTCATAGTGCTTATTCGGGAACAGTGGAAACCAATTTTGCAAGCACAATGAAATAAAGATTTTTTATTATGAGCAATGTTGCAGACCACCGTTTCAACATATTTTGATAAAATATCAGGCTTAGCCAGTGGTTTGTCCCCTGCATATTGCTGCTTTAGGTGATTTGTGCAGATAAAGGACTCAGTGCTAAAATTTATTATCGTATTCACATTGAGCTCATGTTCTCTTAAATACCTCTTAATGTATTTCCCTCCGTGGCCAAAGTTTCCATCATTAAACAGGTCTAAAAATTAATAATATAGCTATTTATATTTTATGCATTTATTGCTCCTATAAAATACCCTAAAGAAATCATATATAGAACCATCTAGATTTTAAGAATGGTCAGAGTGCAATGTGTCCCATTGTACTTGGGTGCTACTTTCAGTGGAGATTAACTCATAAAACTTGTCTGTAGTCATTAAAAACACAAGCCCTATTTTCCCTGAAATGTGAAATGGAATGCTTTCTTTCATGTCTTTGTATTTTCCCTTTGTGATATTATATTTTATAGTTTATCTGTCGGTGATGAGGGACCATTATCAACCTCTGCTTTACAAAGTTGAAAGAGGGATTGGCTAGCAGAATCTGTTGAACTAGTCTCAAGTGTGGGATTCTAGTTATTGCCGTAAAGTCCTAAAAATCAAATGAGGAAAGCTGATGGAAAAACAAGCTCTTCCTTTGTGGCCAATTCAGAATTTTTTTGTAAATCTTTATAATTTATACATAGAGGTTATTTCATGCCAGAAGACAACACATAGTTCACTTAGCTGTTAAGAGCAAACTGTCTGTTGACACCCCATTTTCTAGAAGATCCTGAGAGGCCAGAATAGATTCTACGCAAATTAACCTACAAGAATAAAACATCTGGGTTTGGCTATTCATCAATTAAATCAGCTTTCAATCAGAGAACAGTCATTTCCTTTGGACCGAATAACCTCAAGTACTTTTAAATCAAGAACACAACATATCTCATGGTCACAACTTAATTCAAGAGACTTGTGTGTGTAGTGGACACCCACTGGTTATTATAGTATCACAGCATTATAACCTCATGTACGTGGTCACATCTCTCACGCGCGTCCAGGTGCTGTCTCTCCCGCTTCTTGTTCTTGCAGTTCTTATGCAAAAGTTCCTGATGTCGATTGTGTAGTTGCTGTGGCTGCTTTGACATACAGTATATTAGTGCTGTCTGCTGTAGTATAAAACATTCTCAAATTGTTGAAAATTGTCAATAACTATTAGTAACTAGTTAAGCTATCCTGGCCATTCAAATTAAGTCATTATTGATCTTCTCTTAGCACCCCCGACTGTGACTGACCTCCAGCATCACTGAATGTACTGTAGCCTTAAGTCAAACTCACCCATGCTGAGACGGCGCAATATTTCATCAATATCTTTCCTTTCTTCATCACTTCACACATATAAGGGGGTCAGGTCTGGTTAGCAGCACTAAAAATTTATATAATGCATGCATACAACACGTGATATGTTATTTAGCCAAATGTACCTGCAGTGTAGAGACGTGCAAAAAAAAAAAAAAAAGACTGTGGGACAAGGAGGACACATCAGAGACACAAGACTGAATTAATTGGAGCTTTCACTTTTATAAACTGCCTTTCTTAACAGTATAGCCTTGGCAAACAAGGGCCCAGTAAGGTTAGGTATGCAGACTCTTAGCACACTCTTAAAAAGATGTATTTAAACATCAGTATACTACAATAGACAAGATATTCATTTTCAGTTGCTCTGTGTTATAAGACATATTTCAGTAAGCTTTCTGATATTGATCTTGCATAAATACCTCATGGGCAATTGCCAAAGAGCTGAATTCAATCTTAGTACTGAACTATGTTCATATAGTGCAAATTATTCCACTGTAATGACAAACTTTCTTCTACTTCACAGTCCATCGACCCTGGTCAGCAGTTCACATGGGAACACTCTAACCTGGAGGTCAACAAACCAAAGAACAGATATGCCAACGTGATTGCCTACGACCATTCCAGGGTATTACTCTCCGCTATTGACGGTATGCCACCCACCAACATCTTCCCTCCCAACCTTTACTGTTACTCTACCAACAGCCAGTGCAACTGTATCTTTTAGACCTCAGGAACGCAACCACACTCTGATTTTTAAATATATTCCTACACAAGCACGCCAGACTACTTATTTCCTTTCATGCCTCAGGTGCTTACAAAGAAAGAGGTGGCTTTAGAAACAGGCAATTTTCCTTAAAATGCTGAGGCAAGCGTTATTAGAGCGCAAATTAGATTAAACAATGACTTATAGTGAGAGATGGAATTGAGTTTTACCACCATCTATTTCTCTGACTTGTCAGGTTATTCTTTTATAATGTCCCGCGCTAACATTGTCTACGAAGCTATGGCCTGTTTGTTGAGTGTAATTTAAACCAGAACAGTGGGCACACTGTAAGTGCACAGAGTAGCACGTTATTATGTGGGCTTGTTTGTGGGTATGCGTTTGTTCAAAAAACAGACATGCTTTTGCCCATTTGCCGCCTGGTTGAACCTGACAAAACTCGCAGCAGCACACAAGATAAAGTGCTAAGATTACACTGGCCAGAGTGACACAACTGATAAGGTGTCGTTTATGACATTACATGCTGTGAACATCAGACCCAAACTTTGGGGCTAGATAGTGGCAAATCTGTTTTTTCACAATTTCACTTGAGCCCGTCACCAACCTGACATGAACCAGCCCAGTCTTTGGCGGATTAAAGATGTGTCGCACTGTGCAGTACAGCTTCTAAGGAATGAAAGGCCATTTTGAAATGGCTAGTTATTGCTGGCTTCTTCACCAGTTTATTGGATTAAACACAATTGCACATACGCACACAGCTATTAATTAACCATTTCCATTGAGCTGCTCCCATGGAGGGCGATGGAAAATAAACAAAGGAGTAAATGGCTAATGTGACAAAAACAGATAGATAAAGACTAAGAGAGCCCTTTTTGCAGCCTCTCTAAGACGACACACAGCTTGAGTGTTGATGGAACTCCATTAGCCAGGCGTATAAACACATCTGCACAACCACATTGGAGCCTTTGTGCTACAGCAAGCGAGTAGTTCTCAGCCAGGGGGACATGAGGGACTTCCTCTTTTCCTTCTAAAGCTTAAACAAAGCCTTTTGGCAAGCAACGCGTCTATTGTTTACTCTGATTGAGTTCTTTGAATAAAAAGGGATTTGGGATTTGACATCAGAATTTGAAGACAGCTACAGTACTTTCAGAATTTATTGATGTGGGAACGGATCAGCAGAATCCTCGGAACACAGGCGCTACGATTCTCGAGTACATTTGTGAACTTTAATTTGTTGTGACATCACTGAATGTGCTCTACTTTTGACGAGGCACCTCTTGCCAAGTTTCCTGACCTTACAGAACATCACTTCATTTGATAAAATTGGAGCATTTCTCATTTCACTACAGCCAGTATTAGTTTTTGTTAGTATGACCGTTGCAAATTCCACGTTTCCTACAAATTCCATCAGTTCTATGTTCTTTTAGGAACATTAAAGTTATGTAAGAACTCACTGTTTTCGCCACTGTTCTGTATTTAATGTGGAAGCTGTCACAAGTCTGGGATTCAAGGAAAAGAGCTGGACTCGAGTCACTGGCCTCCGGTTCTACAATAAGGTCATCTCATATTAAGAAAATCTATTCAAAATCAAACGCGATGACTTTATAAATGTGTTCCGTAGTAGGAAAACGTAGGAATCGGACATAGTGCGAGTGTGGTCATCTGCTTGCAAATGTACAATGTTATGCACATGAATATCCTACTACTACTAAGAATCATCTTTATCATCATTACAACATAATGACTTAAACTTCCTGTATTTTCTTTGAGATGCCTTTGCTTTTCTATGATGAGTAACAAGTACTGAACAACCCTGTGACAATGTTTATTTCCCAATAAGCATATTGACAGAGAAAATGGTCACATTTATACAAATCCTGAGTGACAGAACGCATAAAGGCACATTTGCGAATGTGAATTAAACAACTTGCCTCATTTTCATTAAACCACAGTAATGTCTCTCTTTGCCTTTTCTTTTCAATTTGAAAACGCACTGGGCTTAATTGTATTTATCCCTTGTCCATCACGGAAATGTACAGCCGCCTGGCTGTGTGGACAACTTCAACAGCAAAAGAGAGGGTGGGGGACAGTTGAGAAAAAATAATGTGGGTTGGTTCTTCAATGTGTTCATATTCCATTTTCCCTTTTTTCTGTTGAATAAGTTACCTGGGAGTATAAGGGAGTCTGTGGGAGGGGGGGGGGAGCAGTTGCAGTGAGGGGATTCTCTGATACGTGGCGTCCATGCAGATGAGACTTATCTTGGTCGGCCATGTGTGCATGAAGCCCCTAAACTGCCAGTCCTAAAGCATTGACTAGCTGTCAGCTCTGTCTCTCTCGCCTTGATTCGAAAAGGCTGCTGTGCCTTTCATTTAATATAAGCAAAGGGAAGGAGGAGTGAGGATGGAAGGAGGGGGGGGAATTGTTTTGCTAGTTTTTTTGTGGGTTTGTTTTTCTCCATGTGCGGTGATAGACTTTTACAGACCAAGCTTTATCTGCAAGTCAGTTGCAGATATGGAAGAGAGACACAAAAACTGTGGATTCAAATGTGTTGATAGCAAACACAAATCCTTATGGACTGTAAAACTGGTTCCAAATGTGACTGTTTTATGCTATTTTACGATTTAATACTAAGAGAAAACATGGAGAATTGCCTCACATGGTGTCTTCTGAACCTTATGTGGGGGGAAATCAGTCTTTACCTGAAATAGCTATTGATAAAGTGAGATCAATATAGGAAGCAACAAATCCCACAATTTTGTGACATTTATTGTATTTTCCACATTGTGTTAGACTAAAAACGTGACACCTCAAATAAAATGGTTAACTCTGTTTGACGTACACCCACGATCTAAATTCTCCCTGTCCTCTGCAACACGTTGGTGCCTCTTATGAAGCAATCCTCTAATTCAGCTTGACAACCAAAGTCACAACTCGTCTCTTTTTAGGTATCCCTGGAAGTGACTATATCAATGCCAACTACATTGATGGCTACAGGAAGCAGAACGCCTACATTGCCACCCAAGGATCTCTGCCAGAGACATTTGGTGAATTCTGGAGGATGATCTGGGAGCAGAGGAGTGCCATCATCGTCATGATGACCAAACTGGAGGAGAGGTCCAGGGTAAGAGACAGACGTACAGATACAGCTTCTCTGGAGGGCTCTCCATCTCTCTAACGAGTCGTATTCAAATGAAATGACAGGGTTGAATCCAAAAAACATTTGTTTTGTTTTAAGCTTTGGAATGTACTGCCATAATTCATAAAAATACAAACACTGATTTAGAAGTCAAAAGAGTAATTTCCACATGTACTAAAACAAAAAACATTTTTAAAGCCAATTAAGTAATTTTTTTTTTTTATCTTCATTTGCCAGTGAAATTTGGCAGTATAAATTCGTCCAACTCTTCTCATCTTGTCTCAGTGAAGTGATCAGTTTGATGTCTCCATTTTTTGGTGACCCTGGTTAATTTGTACAGCATTTTGTACCGCAGATACCTTTGTATTTATTCTCCGGGAGAAGCCAGGTTGCATTCTGTTACCAACTGATATCCTCAATCCTCTTTTTAAAGCACTCTCGCTTGTTGTTTACTCCTGACTGATTAGTGGCACGGCTCCCTTCATTAGCTTAGCACTGCTGAAGGCACTGGATTACAATCAGTGATAAAAGAAAAATTAAAAAAAACAAAAAACCGACTCAAAGAGTGAAAAGCTAGTCCTTTAGGGTCGACACGGTCAAAAGGCACTTTCTATCTCTCTCTCTCTCTATTGCACCTCTTACAGTGTTTGACTGAGCACATGAAGGCTTGCACAGACTCCATAAGCTACTGACCTTCACACTTGCATGCCTTTTCTAAAAGCCAGGCATAGAGTTTACAAGGGTGCTGACTCAATCCAGAGAGCAGTTTCAATTCAGTATCTGCACAATCTGCAAAGCAAATAAACTCCCCTGGCTGCTCAACATTGTATGCAGTGTAAAATGCATGGTTTTTCCATTAAATTTGGTCCATGCTGTCAAGTTTCGCTCTATAGATGCTTTGTGATCTAACAGTGCTACTTGGCTCTGCCGTAGAAGCTTCCTGCGAGACAACCCCCACCCTGATCGTGTCATACAGTACCATGATGTTGTTTGACATTTGTGTTACATAACGTGCTCATATCATTCACTGGGAACCACTCAAGCTGTCTTTTGTATGGTTTGCATATATAAAGCTGGAGTGTTTGCAAGTAAACACTATTATGAATCATTTCATTACTCCTGGTATCAATGTTATAGCAGCTGCTTAGAAATAGGGATGGATAGTAGAATGGTGTCCAGTTGTGATACACAGTCACAGAGTACCAGGCAACATGAGTGGTTAATGAGCATGATGACATTTCGATTGTGTTGAACATACAGTTCTAATGGACAATAAGAAGAAAAAAAATTGAATTGGAATACCAGTTATTTCCTCCCCAGCACCGATAGTCCTTCCCTTTGTCAGCTAAGCAATAATGCTATAATGGAACAGAATTTTATTGGCCGTTAACTGGGAAACAAAGCTGTACACTCCAATAGCAATAAAGCTGAGCCTGTAATATGATTGGAAACTGTGGTTACCTTTGTAATTATAGAGTATGTCAGGACAATTAATAGCACCGTCGGCTCTATACAAATATCTCAGGCCATTTTATTGATTACAAAATCAAACCTAGTCAGCAGGAATGAGGGGAATCTGAATGTTTATAGTACCATTATTTGACTTTGTGTACACTTGTACTCAGTGAATATACCTAAAATGGATAAAGTTTTTTAAAAATATTACAGAAATGCATTAAGACTAATCCGTTTTAACTACAGGACAGAATGTTTTTATATATTCCTATCTGTGTCTAATGTGATATTTCTCTCCACTGCAGGTGAAATGTGACCAATACTGGCCTACAAGAGGGACAGAGACATACGGCCTCATTCAAGTGACACTGCTAGACACAGTAGAGCTGGCCACATACTGTGTCAGGACATTTGCACTTTTTAAAGTAAGGAGCGTTTGAATTCTGTGATCCTACAGTAGCTACTTAAACCCCTCAACGTCTGTTAAGGGCGAGTCGTGTTGGTCGCTAACCTTTCTCCACCTCCACATCCAGAACGGCTCAAGTGAGAAGAGAGAGGTGAGGCAGTTCCAGTTCACAGCCTGGCCAGACCACGGGGTGCCAGAACATCCCACTCCGTTCCTGGCCTTTCTGAGACGAGTGAAAGCTTGCAATCCTCCAGATGCAGGGCCCATGGTGGTACACTGCAGGTAAGAAACAACATGGTTTCTCAAAAGCATCCTGAAGCATGAAATTGAATTTGTTCCCTCCATTTGCTGTAATGAATATATGAATACATATGACAAAATACAATACATCCATGGTTATGTCTGAGTCATTTGTGTACCGATAATAGAGATTTTTTAAAAGAAATAAGACATGAACCAGAGGGAGAAAAATGTTGTCTAAAGGTGAATATTGGATAGGCCCTTCTGTAAGCCCAAACACCTCAGCCTACTAGCTTTCACCGAAGGCACTTTAAATCTGAAGGTGTTTTCAGCATCACAGCACAAAGAATACTAGTGTCATTGCCCTCAGCAAACTTAAACATCTCCTCCCACACAGTGACACACAAACACACGCAGACCTGTCGCGTTCCTTGCTACACCACTAACATGTCATACATCAGCAGCCCACAAGTCCTTGGCTTATCCCTTTGGTTATTGCATCTGAAACAAATAACTTTTACTTACACACCAACTTCCCTTCCCTCGGCTACATAAGTGGCCAGACTCCCAACAGAGAGGCACAAAGATATAACAGAGACTTCTGGCTCATCTCAACTCGGGAAGTCATCAGAAGCTCTGCACAGAGAAAGCAAGTGTGTGTGTGTGGTGTGGGGGGGCATAGTTAGTGTAATAGAGAGAAAGTCAGAAAGTGACAAAAAGGGGACTGCTGAAGAATTAGAATTACCACATGCTGAAGTTAATTAGACCTAGTTGTCAAATCGCTTCAAATTGAAAATCCTGACTTTTTACAATGAAGCAGAATGCAGGAATTAATATCCCTCTGCAGATGGGAGTTTTTAATTCCTTTGGCTCCTTATCAGATACAGTAATTTCCAAGCTCCAAATCCTTTGAGGGGCATTTCCCTCACTTCACCACAGTTTTAAATAGAGGCATCTTTTATATTTGCATACTGGCAAAATAATGTTAGGAGTGTTTTGTGGGTAAGCAGCGATGTACTGTAGATAAAGATATTTTGTACTGTAGACATTTTATTTTGCTGGGAGCTGTTTATGCACACGCAAAGAGGCCCAAGTAAAAGCTAAAAGGGGAAAAAAAATGAACCTTTTTTGCCTATAATTAAAAACATGGTATAGTCTCTTGAGAAGTTGATTAATTAGTTACTGGGTGCAACAAAAACTGCAGCTTGCCATGCGTGTACGTACTGAGGACCCTTCTGCAACGACCATAGAGACACAACAATAAACAGAAAAGAGCTCTGGATTTGTTTGTTTGAGTGATGGCATATGAGGTCCAAGTAAGAACCATTTAAAATAAATTGCACACTGTTCCCATTTTCTGAAAATCATGCATCAGGAACATGTTCATTTATCATAACTGTCATTATTTCCTGACTACCACGGGACACACAGATCCTTAGATATAACCACTCAAACAATTTTTTACACATATTTGTGGTGAACCATTTCTGACCAAGACTTTAGCTCTGTGCGCTGGTGGGACGTGTTCATCTCATGTTACGGTATGTCCAATTTTTCCAGCCTTCATCATGAAGTACATTTTACACAGCAAGGTTGTGTAAAATGTACTTCATGAATGAAGTCTGGAAAATAAAGGTTTTGAATATAATTTGTAGTTTATAATTGAGTTTAGTTTAAGTCATCTATTTATTTATTTGCTTCAAGTGACAATTTTACATGCAATTTTACGTGACAATTTTTCTCACAGTGTTGGAAAGCTAATCATGAGAAACAGAATGCAAACAGAGCATTTTGCACATGCTCAACATGTGGATTCAGTGGAGGAGTATTTGACAATAATAATCAAAACGCATGAATTTGTTCCCACTGCGGAGCTAACGCTTCAGACAAGGTGAAATCACAGTACATACTGTGAAATCTGCCTCCCACGGACATTGTAGCGTGTTCCCTGCTTTCCTAGTTCCTGCTGTTTTCGCTAACCCATAGGTCAGGGACTGTTTTGATCTTCAAGCTGAGGGGCTACTCAGGCATTGTGAGGTGACGGAGGAGGTCAAAAAGACGTGATTGAATGTCATGGAGATCACTGCCCTTTTCCCAGTGACTCGAAAGGGAAACTTTTGATAGAAAAAGCAACAGTTTCAAAGGATTCAACAGCCTTGGCATTTCCCCCCCTTTTTTATTTTCTCTCTATTACTGTGTATTATTGTGGCAGCCAGCACATAATGCGGACCTAACTGCCTTCACAGGTTAGTTGCAGATGACAAACACAACCAGCTAGTGTGATAGCAAAAACAGAAGCTTCGTATTTAGCTATCTGCGAGTGTTTCAAGCATCACTGAACATACTGATGGACAGCAGAAGACTGGATTGTGCTGCCGGAGCAGTATAAATAAAGCTTTCTATTGTGAAAAATAATTGAAATCCATTTTAAGTGCTCAGAAGTAACTGCACCCAGGAAAATAACCCTGCTTTCACTGCCAGCTAGTTCCCCACCCAGTGCAGCCGTGATGAAGCACTGGCACCGGACAATGCTACATCATACCTGGGTGTGGTCACAAGTAAAACAGACCACACCCGATCACACCCAGCTGTGTTCATAGGTGTGGTCAGAAGTTAAACAGACCTTTTTAACCCATAGCGGTCAGGGCAGCAGTGCTTCTCCTCCATACAAGATATGGTTGGAGTAACTCTTGAACACTGACGCTTAGCCTCAGCAGTAGCTTTAGTACCATGGGGGCATATAAAACATCCCTGGTGGAAAAATTAAACATGGCCTTCTCCAATTCCAGAGGGTCAAACTACAGTAGTGATTCTAATAGAGGGAAGGAAAGGGATGACTCAGGAGCGCTGTCATCATGGCATAGTTGCATGCAAGGTGAATTGTCCCACTGTTGTTGGCATGTCACAATCAGCAGTCAACACTCTCCAGTGGTTTATCAAGGACAGTAGATAAATGTTAAACAGAGTTATTGGGAAAAGCCTGTTTGAAAGAACAAAAGTCCAAATGTCAAAGGTGGAAATGAATGATTTTCTTGATTGACTTTCCACATTTTGAAAAGTCTTCATTCACCCAAAGGACCAAAATCATTATTGACTCCATTAACAGCAATGCCAAGATCCTGGTGAATTTGAGTTCATGTGTGTGTGTGTGTTCAATAGGCAGTGTAGGGAAATGGTGACAGGTTAGCTGACGGCTAGAGATTTGGTAACAATACATATGTAATTGCTTTCACTGCTGCTCATGCTTTATCTTCCTCGGACTCATGGCAGCTGTATTTTACGCTGCACTCTCTCTCCCCATCCCTTATTCCCTAAACTCCTGGAAAGCATATTAGTCTGACACTTAATGTGTGTCGACGTCCAAAGCAGCTGGTCTTGACTGGCTGAAAAAAGAGGCAGTGTCAGGTCATTAGTGCAGTCAGTCCGCCAGTTCCCCTTCAACTGCCAAATGTTCCGACGGCTTTCTGCAACACCCTCACCGCACCGCACACTGACACACACATACACACACCCTGTCACATGTCGATAAAGGAATATTGCATATGTTCCTAGCATTTCATGGTCTTACATTTAGGGAAAACTGTGGTTAAAATATATTCCTGTAGCTCAGTCTTTTAGAAAACTAACGACACTTCTTCAAGATAACTGGCAGCATCTCTACCCTCCGTCTGCTCACTCCACCCCCCCCCCACCCCCGTTCCTCATCTTCCTCCGTCTCCATCTCTCTAGCTCAACGCTGTCACTCTGTCACTTACTCTCTCGCAGGTCATCACTCTCCCACATCCAGGTCTGCACTGTAAAATGTTTTCAGATTGGAAACAGCTGGGGTAAAGGGAGAAATCTCTTCTAGTTTCTGCATCCCTTGCCCAAGGGCTAAGGTGTTCTCAGACCTGGAAGTGATTCATTCTTCAAATATCCCCAAGACACTTTCACATTTCTTTGCCGCCTGACTCTCTCTTTGACTCACATGCACATTTTGTAATCACCATAGAGCTGTGAAGACTTTTGTAAAGAAAAAAAATAAACTTTCATTCAGCCATTTTGAAAATGATCATCAGATAATTTGTTAAAGCCAGTGACTCCCATATATGTCTTTATTCCATTTGCAGCACATTCAAGTGTAGCATGGCACATTAACCAGACTTGGCCCCCGGGGGACTAACTTTACTCCCTCTTGAGTTTGCCTTCTCAGCCCTGTTCCTCAGAGCAAATGAAAAACAAATGCTCCATCAGAAGGAGGAGGCACACGCATGGCTCACACCTCGTAGGCATGTCAGCTTAATGGATTGAATAACCTATTTACTTTGGAGTGCCAAGCACAAGGGCTTGTCCTGTCAATGCTGTGCTTAGCGGGTGGTGGGAGGAGAGTTAACAAACAAGATTCAACACCACCCTGTCACCCCACAGTAAATAAATTGTCATCAGAAAATATCTTCTGTGCTGGGGCCTGTGCTATTAAAAACATGCAATGTGCAGTGATGGCAGCGCGTTTTTAGAATGTCAGCAGTCTGCAAAAGGGTGCTACATGTGTACAGCATGTCTCAAATTGGCCTGCAAGAAGAGAAACAGTAAAACATTTTCCCTCTTTGTCAGAGTGCTTTTTTCACTCGTGCATTTTTACACTAATGTGAAAATGTGCCAAATCTTAATGAAGAGACCTGCCTTTTCAGTGCCTCTTCTAAAGCTCCAATGCCGTGCGCTGTGCTAATCTAATGGCATTAATTGAAGTCAGGTGCACTTCTTCGAAGTTGCCCGGCACATTAACGAAGCCCTCAATCAATCAGACTCAAAATTTCGCCTGTGTATCCACATGTGTGTGCATCTGGTGTAGTGGCACTTTTCAGAAGCATGATATAAAGGTTAAATGTTTCTGTTGCATAAGTGATTAGTCCTGATGGGTTGGAGAGCACAGGTGGGGTCCAGCGGGGAGAGACTAGATTGCAAAGCCAGCAGAGAGCCCGCTTAAGGCTGTGACTGCCGAGCCCTCTTCTCCACACAGTGCCACTTCAGGTTTAATTACACTCCAAGCCAAATGGTCCGTCCTACAGTGGCAAACTTGGCACAGAGAGTTTACCTTTTAACCTCATCTCTGGGAGAAAGGGAGTTCTTCAAGCTCCTGCCCATGTTTACAAAAGGTACCTCTCCTTCCACTGGACTTCCCATCGTTTCAATCACTGGACATCAAACACATACATAATCAGACACGTTATATATGGTTGCCTTATACATGTCAGATCTTTTTTAATTTTTCATTCCAGAGTTGTATAATTAACCCAGCTTTTCTTGAACAGTTCCAACTGTGCCGGTAATATTATTCCTTCTTTACCTTGTTTCTGACTACAGTGCTGGGGTGGGACGCACAGGTTGCTTCATCGTGATTGATGCCATGCTGGAGCGTATCAAGCACGAGAAGACTGTGGACATCTACGGGCATGTAACGCTAATGCGTGCCCAACGCAACTACATGGTGCAGACAGAGGACCAGTATGTCTTCATACATGACGCGCTCCTGGAGGCCGTCAACTGCGGCACCACTGAAGTGCCCGCCAGAAACCTATACGCCTACATCCAGAAACTGACGCAGATAGAGGGTGGAGAGAACGTCACCGGCATGGAACTTGAGTTCAAGGTACAAAGCAGTGGGCAAAATAAATGAGCAGTGTTTTAGCTTTAGATTCCTACAGCATCATCTAACTCAGCATGATCACACCTCAGGTTTTACAGCAACAACTTGCCATACGCAGCAAATTTACAGGCATCCCATTGGCACCCCTCGTTCCGAGTCACATGCAGGCCACGGTGTCATTGATTGGCCATTCTCAGTGCAACTCCTCAACTCTTTTCCAGTTCCCATTAGGCCCGCTAGACAGCATGGGGCCTGTGGTTTTCCCCTTCAATTCCAGTTAGCTGACTCGCTTGTGTAACCTAGCATAGGATAAATTCTACCTCTCTCGTTTCCCCTTCCTTGGGTAACAGGGGACTTGGCTTTCATGAAAACGGCAAACACAGGTTTTCCCCACCACAGAACAGTTGCCAGAGGGACTTGAGCAATATACTCTGCATTTACAATGTGAGGCTCAACCAACCTTATCCAGCTCTTTGCAGTCTGTGGTGTTCGCTGTATGCATGGTATTGCCTTGCTTGTCACGCACCGACTTTCTTGCTCTGCGATGGATGCTGATTCAACTAAGAGATGATAAACAGGTTAGATTACGCTGTACTTCTGTCCACTCCAGGCATGCTTGGGTATCCATTTCCCTGTCTTTTAATCATAACATGCAATTTTTCTACCCTGCCAAGGCAATCACTTTGATGTCATTTCTGTACTTTATGGTTAGGTGAAATAGTGTCTAACCACAGTACAAGTTAAGCCATTACAGTGTAGATTTCATCACTCACTATGTGCAGTTTATTATTTTGGATTCTTCCCTACTCTCATGCAAGTAGGAAAGAATCCAAAGGCATATGATTGTTTATAGTACTTGGATCTTTATCATGTACTATCCACCTTTAGTGTCAAATGCAGTCCTCAGGTGAATAAAGACACAGTAGGTGCTCCTTACCTGGCTCCAGTATGCTCATTGATCTCTCTTTTTCTCTGTCTCAATGCAGCGTTTAGCCAACACTAAAGCCCATACGTCACGATTCATCAGTGCCAATCTCCCCTGCAACAAGTTCAAGAACCGCCTTGTTAACATAATGCCATACGAGTCCACACGAGTGTGTCTTCAGCCGATTCGAGGAGTTGAGGGCTCTGACTACATCAATGCCAGTTTCATTGATGGGTACAGGTAAGTACCCATTACCACTCTGATGGCCAGTATATAAGTTCATTAGACTTGAAAATGGCTTGACATTTCATAGAAGCAACTACATTTTGTTGTGTTTTTTAAATTCATTTAATATCAACTGGGAAGAGTCAGCAAATGTATACAAGACAAGAGCCACTGCCATGTTTCGGCCGGTCACTGCAAATATGGCACTTTAACATCTTCAAACTGTTCACAGTGAAAGTTGTATGCATGCATTTCCATGCTAATTGTCTCATACCTTTTCCATCATGTGATCAATGCGTTTCCCACAGGCAACAGAAAGCCTATATTGCCACACAGGGGCCACTGGCAGAGACTACAGAGGACTTCTGGAGAATGCTCTGGGAACACAACTCTACTATTGTCGTTATGCTCACCAAGCTTAGAGAAATGGGCAGGGTATGCATACTCTTATTGTCTTGACTTTTGGCACATTAACCTCCTTATTCTGGATACAGAACACAAAGGTGTGTGTTACAAAACAGATTTTATAGATTCAGCCATGAGAATATAAGCTTTCAAGCAGTCGGTACAGTGTGAATTGAATGAAAAAATTCTGGGAATGAACACAATGAAAAGTACTGTATGAAGAGAATGTTGTTGCTCACTGTGGTATTCTATTTTTCACTCCCTACAGGAAAAATGCCACCAGTACTGGCCAGCAGAGAGGTCGGCCAGATACCAGTACTTTGTGGTGGACCCCATGGCCGAGTATAACATGCCCCAGTATATCCTGAGAGAGTTCAAAGTGACTGATGCCAGGGTAAGCAGACATTGTTTCATGGAACAAAGTTTAAAAGATCAAAATCTGACATTGTGGGAATGGAGCTATAAAGTCAGTGTTTCTGTTTACAGTTTGGTCTAGTATATTGTTTTTGAAAGTCTGGGATATGGCTGAACCATGGGTCATGGGTGACATTGAATGGATCACCAAGGTTTCACCTATAAAACAACAATAATTTCTTTTAACTTTTTATACGTTTTAACAATCGAGCTGTACCTGCACTCTAACACTAGGTCACTGTGTTAAGAATTTAGAAAGAAAGAAGTGCGTTACTGAGAAATAACTGACTATTTTAATTTCTGCACTCCCATTATTCAATGGCTTAATCACAAGATTTTATTTACCAAGAAAGATGATTTGAATGACACGCTGCATGGTGAACACTCTGACCGGATTTAACATTGCAGTAGTCATTAACTCAAGATGTTGGCATTGTATCAAGTATTTGTTTATACCAAACTATGGCCTTAGGTGAAATATATGCATAAATATATATTTGCGGAAATTATGACACATGTCAATGTGTAAAAACAAATATGGTGCTGGCAGCACTGAGCTGCCAGAGTTTTTAATTCCATCAAAGGCTTACACAGATAAATGGCGCAGGCTCCCTCCTTTGTAGTGCATGTTACACTGTCTCGTCAATGGGATTGCTCTCCTTATCAAAGGGATACAATATCACTTAAGTAATGCACACCCTCAAAGTCGATTCTCAGAGCACCCTGTCGAGGGTAGCACATCAAAGGAATTAGTATCGTTAGTTTTCATGTTTAATGCATTCAGGTATGGCATCTTTTATGACAAAACATTTCCTCTGAATCTTTAAACTTGGCGCCTGTGCTAAATTTTTTCAAGAATGCTGTCTTGCACTGTAAAACCCACAAAGGCGTGGACCGTTATGATGGAAATGATCATGGAATGAACTGCATGGGTTGGCTGTCTGCGAAACCCCTTAGATTGGCTTTGTTGTTTCACTTCATCAGTTATTCTTTGCCATTTTCCCATATTTCCGACTGATGTTCCATTTAAAGAGCTGGCTCTGTACATTCTCTCTTTCTTCCCATCCTCTGTTCCCAGGATGGACAGTCACGGACAGTAAGGCAGTTTCAGTTCACCGACTGGCCTGAGCAAGGAGTGCCAAAATCAGGAGAGGGTTTCATCGATTTCATTGGCCAAGTACATAAAACAAAAGAGCAGTTTGGCCAAGACGGGCCTATCTCAGTCCACTGTAGGTAAGTGACCAACCAAAGCCAACAAAACATCACTTGCATTTTGTACAAAATGAATGCAAATATCTCTTGAGCTGCAAATGCTGTATGTCAAAATGAATATTCTGTCTGATGGAACATCGTTTGATGTACAACAAACTTTTGCTATATTTATATGGATTCTTTGGCCTCACCCTTGACCTTGTTGGCCTCTCTTCCACAGCGCGGGTGTTGGTAGGACTGGAGTTTTCATCACCCTCAGCATCGTCTTGGAACGAATGAGATATGAGGGCGTAGTAGACATCTTTCAGACAGTGAAAATGTTACGGACACAGAGACCAGCTATGGTGCAGACAGAGGTAAGTTGTTTCCCCCCACACACCTATCACCTAACATATGGAATCAGTTACTGTGTTATCAGTTTGATACTATACTTGAATTGCCTAATAAAAAAGGGCTGTATCTTCTTGAGCTAAACAGATTAAGGCAAGACACCAGTCTAAAATTATGTAAATTTTCATATTTCAAGTTATTTTGCAACTAATATATATAAACATAATTTTTGTCTGTTTTACACCAAGTTCGTCAACTTTGCGTAAATTTCATATTTGTTAGCACTTTCCAAGTAAAAGTTTGACCTGTCTAAAACTCTCCATATTGAATCATCATAAATCATTTGAAAGTTTCTTTTCTAGAGCACAATGTTAGCTAGTCAGTATATCATGTATCTATGAGAGATGTGTTCATGTTGCGTTAATCTTTAACAGCTGTTTTCTCAAAATTCCCTAAATGCCAAGTCATTTCCCTGGTCCTTTAAAATAGTTAGAGCATCATAATTTTACACACCGCTTCTTAAGTCTTACAGCAAGACATTTACAGAGGTTTTTAAAAAATATATCTTATCATTCTCATTTTATTTGGCATTTTATCTGTAAAATTGTGGGGGAAAAGGGTCTGTCACACACACGACTGGTATACTTTCAATAAATCCATGAAAAAAAAGAATATTTTGATAAACTGTTCCGTAATGTCTGGCCATTCAGTATATTATCACAGTAGTCTTATCTGAGTCTTGTCAATGGAACTGGATTTGAGTGATATGCAGATTAGTGCATATTTAATGAGAAATACTCCATTTGCATATAAAAAAAGTAAATACAGTTCTAAAAAGGTTTCTATTTATTTAGGTTTCTATATTTTTACTACCAGCTTGTAATGTTTCATTGTGATATGACTAAATTTGGGGAAAAACCTATTTGACTGTGGCGTGGTGATTCATTTAGGAACTGAACCAATGTAGAGTAGTGCAGTCTGCACATTTATCTCATCAATACATAAAAACTGGCCATTGTTTCCTCACACACCTACTAGTATTATCTTCAAGTTTTGCACAAAAGAGTGAGTGACATGGTACATTTGGAATTTTTAAAAAAGCATTCAGTTCAAAGGAAAATGCAGCTAACGAAATTCACAAGACTCTAGTTTCGAGGCTATAATTATAGCAATGCTAAAAAAAAACCGGTACAGAAGATCCGGTATAAAGATCCCTAACATGGAGTGCGAGCTTAAGTCTTCTTTTCTTTGTTTCCAGGATCAATACCAGTTCTGCTACAGAGCTGGCTTGGAGTACCTGGGAAGCTTTGATCACTATGCAACGTAAAAGACGCAGTATTGGAAGAAAAAAGCAGAGGGCCCTTTGGAAAGAAAACCCAGTGAGCCTCTCTTCTGAGCCATAAATTCCTGCTTGAGAAAGTACTCCTTAACTCCTTGCTAACAACTCATTAAGTGTTGGATGTGCGACATGACTCTTCAAAAAATGAAAAAGATGATTCCCGGAGGACCAAGTATTTCCCAACCCCAATAAAACCTTGCTTTGACACAAAGTGAGGGAATCCTGACTGTTGAAGCATCACATGGGAATTACCTTTTCTTTTGCTTCAAGGATTCATTTTGGGGTTCATAAAACTGAATGAAACTAACACAACAAAAAAGTAAATGAACAATAATGACATCGTCAGAAATGCATCAGTGATTATGAACCATTTCGAGAGGCATCGGAGGCACACAGAATTGCGGGGGAAAAAAAACTTGATGCACATTGTAAAGAGAAAAAAAACATCTGTTTCACAATCAAGTACACACAGACAACCCATCGAAAAAGAAGACAATGCTTGGTCCACAACAGCAGGACAGACTCACAGTAATAATAAATAAATACCCCTTTTCCTGTCACAATGTTCATCATCTAAATTTTGGGAGAGGGTAAAGTTAAAATGATATATGAAATAAATAAAAAATTATTGATTTAGTTTTTTAGTACTTTATTATACAGCTGATGTGCTTTTTTTGAACTGTGTGAATTTCCTTTTTTTACACAAATTTATCGCTTGGATAAAAAGTGATAAAAACATACTTACGTAAATGTTTAATTTTTTTTAAAGCTGTAGAACTGTTCTGATGTACGTGCTTTTTTGCAGAAAATCTCTTTTTTGTTTTGACATTTTGTTTCTCTTTCCCCCCCCCCCCCCACATTTCGTTGCACTTAGTGCACAGAACGGAATTCACACTACCAAAATGTACGTACCTTAAAAGAAAACTATGTTTTTGGTCTTGAGTTTTCTGTTTGTTTTCGGTTTTTTGTCCATGATCACATACATGGTAACTTAATCACTCCCACAAGATAAACTGGGGCTTTGTGGAATCAACAGGGATGAGCAAAGTATGAAGTTGCTGCTACCGATTATCTTAGTTCTTCCATGTTAGAAGAGTGATAAGAAAGAAACTGATGAATTGGATAAGCTAAATGAATATATAATTATACGGTACAGATTGTCAAATATACGTGAAATATATATATATATATATATTAAAGCATAAATATAACATTCTAAATAGATTAATAAAGTAAATAGTTTATGAGTAAAAAGTATATGAAATATGGATTGTCTATGAAAGCTTCCAAATTGAGAGTTGTGTGCTAAGGGGGAAATGAAATGAGATTTTTCACTGGAATGCACATCAGTAGGACAAAATTGTATTCTGATTCAGTGCATCTTTTCTTGTGCAATAAATATGTGTGTTTCTAGATAGGGTTTTATGTGGGTATGTCATTTATTCTTGATATTGCTGTTCCCCCTGCAACTGAGGTGCGGGAGTGGGAATGTCCGATGCTAGCCAAAGCATCACACTGGTGCATTTTTCAAGCGCTCATCCGGTCTGTAATTAGAAGCAGAGGGGTCACACAGCCGCAGTCACCGCTCCACACAATAGGGCAAGGTACAAAGACGTCACTTTCTTGTGGTTCTTTAAAGCATTCAATGGTAATGGCATATTTTTTGTTTCATTTTGCATTTAGAGTGCCTTATATTTATGCCTGTTTTTATAATGTTTCATTTAACATATTAATGTATCCATTGAGTATCCTAGGCATTTAGTATAAATGTAGTTGTGTAGTTTATTTACCGTTAGTATTCATTTGTCACATGATGAAATTATATATGCAAATAAGAACATTTCAAAGCTCGTTTTTTCATTTTCAGTGGCCTTATTGTGGCTGAGTGAATTAGAATAAAACAGTTTCTATATATCACAGACCTCTACAGAAAACAGTCAAGAATACATAAGAGTATATATTTAAATATTTGCAGACACAGAGCCAGGGATGAGATTGCAGAGTACTGATCTCAGAACTAAACAGGCTAAAGGCCCAACATAAAGTTAATGAGCTTGTGACAGACTGTCATCACAGTCACATTTTAAAACGGTCCGCCAAATTAAAAATTGATTTGGTTAGAAAAGAATGCCTAACGCACAGGTCGTCACCGAAGGGTTTCTTCTTCATGCCTTAGGTTTGAATTACACACTTCTTGTGTGTCACTGTGCAGAGATTTCTGTTATCTCTATTTCTGTTAGAGTTCTGTTATCCTGACAATCCTAAATCATTTCTTTTTTTTTTAAATGACAGAGACTGGGTGTTTAGTTTGTTTATGTGTCAGTCTTTATGTTGAGCAGCATCTTCTCCGTACCCTCTCTGATGGCTTTGTGGATGTGCATTCCAGGTGCTTTCTTTCCCTTGTTAACTCAAGCAGCTGTTTGTTTTTGTCGACTGCTTAACTGATTACATTTGTCATAATTTTGAGATATAAAAGTGCTATTATTTAACCTCATGGTGGCTAACGTTACATTATGTTCAAGTCTCGGAACATGTTTATTTTCTCATCTCAGTTTTTTCCCCTTTCTTTTATTGATTTTTCATTTGCATGGTGAAACATTGCAGAATGGCCTGAGCTGGCCTGGTAGGAAGATTTGCACTTTCTCTATCTTTGTACTATGCACTGCCCTATTGATTCTAAACCCAATAATATATTACTTGAACCCATCTACAAAAGAAAAAAATCTCCTTAAACGTTCACTTTGTGTGTATGTAAATAACACAAAAAAGGTATCAACTCTTGAAAAAAGACAAAAAAAAAAAAAAAAAAAACAAGTTTGTGGCGAAAAAGAGCATCCATTCTGATGCCATGGTTACTCCAGCAGATGACTTCAGAAAAATCTGTCCCCCAACCATCTGTTCTTGTGGCTTTGCCATTTAAGCTTGGAGTGTCATTAACAGAAATAAACGTTGTGTTCTCTGCTCTCTCTATCTATCTCTCGTCTGGATGCATAGACTGAAAATTAAATAATGAAATTGTAAAAAAAAAAATGGCTTGTTAAAAAGATCATACAATTACCTCTGATTAGTTGTAAGCGTAAACTGTTTTTTTTTTCTGAATGAAAGGAGTGCTTTTTATTTTCTTACTTAGGTTACATTGGTGGCGAAAGAAGTCTGTATGAAAATCAGTTCTTTGCTGACACAAGTTCCATTTGTTATAAATGAATTCTATTAAAAAATGTCAGTGTTATGCATCGGCGTTTCACTTGTTTCCCTCCACCTCACTTTGACTCGGAAAGACTGATGGAGCTATTTTACCCCCTACTGGTCTGGGTCCAACATATTATCCACAGTTCTCTCATGAAAGGGGAAATTGAGCCTCACCACATTTGAATGGATTTCCATTGCTCTGGTATTTCTGTCACTGATGTCAGCCACAATGAATCATCAGGGGAAGCTTTGACAGATGAAGTGCAATGTTTTCAAAGCTGCCCCGTTCTTTTTAAACACAGATTTTGTTCACCCTAGCGACAAAGTGGTGTAATACTGTAACTTAGCATTAAAACCACAACTGCTTTACACTCAATGCAACTGCACTACTTTAACACTGTACTTTTTTTCTTTTGCCATGTGTTCGTGCGTCTCATCAACAATTTATATAGTTGTTAAGATAACACAAGAATGACACCAGTCAAACCAGCAGCCAATAAAGGCCCAATCTAACTTTACTGAAATTAGAGAAATGGAGCGTTTAACATTATGAGAAGACATGCGCTGGTTTAGATAAACGCTGGTCTTCAGTTGGACTGTGTGTGTGTGTGTGTGTATGTGTGTGATGAGGGCTGTCATAGCTTGCCCGACACATGGAGGCTCATACGAATAGAAAGCGAAATTATACTTATTAGTCATACTAATTTATAACTAATTAAACATTTTGTATTATAAATTAATAATGACATGTATACCAATATATTGTGGTACATATTAATATATAAAGATATTCAGTATGTACAGTATATGTGTATCTTTATATATTTTTACATAAATTCATAAATAAATGAAAAATGTATAGTACCAGTACCAACAGATGACAAACATTATTGACAGGAACTTGAAAAAAATAATGTTTGTATTACTTATTGTATCATAACAACATTTTCACTAGGGTATAACTTTAAACATAATTGTCCATAACAAATATATATATATTTATTGCAAAAAAAACTACTTACATAGTAGCATATTTTCTTAGTTACTCTTTTTTCCTTTTATTGTGCTTTCCAAAATGTACACATGAAAAGTCAAAGTAGTTGGATTTAGCCAGGGCTTAGTACTTTTAAATATTAATTTTACATTGTCTATGATGATATAATCATATCAGAGGTTATGGTAGACTGGCTGACTAGGTCATGCATTTAGGTAGATGGGAGTTTTGTCACTATACTGTGTGACGCAATCTATTCACAACAGCACATTATGCTGTATTATTTTGTCAACAACTCAAACCTAAAGGGGTACAATAAAAGTGCCAATGACCTGAAGAAAGAAAACTGCAAGAACAAGAAAAAGTGATTTTTTTAAAAACAGTATTTAGCTGCTTGACATCTGGGGAACACTTTGGAAGTCAATAACTGCTTGTCGCTGGAGACGTTAGTCAGGACTCAGGAAAATATCCATGCACCCAATTAGGAAATCATCCTGCATGACACTGAACTTGAGTGTACTGTGAAAGATTTGTGATGTATAACAACCACAATAGCAGATCATAGCAGTGTTGAAATATCAAGAGGTACATTTTTTGGTAGAGAAAAAAGCAATGACATAGTGCAAGAACTACAGAGATGATGTGCAACAATTATTATTTGTTTGCTGATGTTTGTTTTTCTGAACCATACCTCAAACTGAAAATGCAACTTAACTTGAGTATTGCATCTACAAGAACAAGCAAATAGCACCTAATGTATGCTGTATACTGATACGAAACTGTGTCCACACATGTTTAGGACGTGACTCCCCAGACCAAGAGTCCGCTAAGATGTCAGACACCAAAATGGAAGTTGGAATAGACAGAGTGCCCTGAGTGCTTGAGTATAATATTACCGCGCATACCGTCAATTGCATATGACATGTAGGAAAATGTTCACAGATTACTGCACGGCAGGACCAATTATTGCTTCATCGTGTTTTCTGGCAATTTGATGGAAATTGGCTACAAATAATTTTTTTAATTTCTTTTGCAATCGTTCCAGTTCAGATGTCTGCTTCACACCAGACGAGAATGCAACAAAATAAGGAACCCCTACTGTCATCAGCTTTTCTTCTTTTTTTTTTTTTTACCAGAGACTGCACTTCAGATGTGTCAAACAGATGTTCTGTCTTCATCTCTCAGCGGTTTGTGCAGAATTATGAAACCAACCAGCCAGTCACAACACCGTGCACAAGTCGTTTCTCATTTATCCACCCCCCCGCTTTAAAAAAAAAATAACAATGACAGCTTGCCTCACTCCCCTGGTGCTTTATTTCCCACATCCTAAACTTGATGAAACGTGCCCAAATGAAGGCTAGGGAGCGGCGCGGCTTTGTTTTCTACAGTAGTGAGTGGGATTCAAGAATGAGATGTTTCTTTTTATTGTCTCAATTTTGATAAAAGGCTTCTGTACCCACTTCCACTGCAGCAAAATTTAAAAAAAATAAAAATGGCATAACTATGCATTCAAAGAATTCAATTATTCTGGCAGGTTATTTTGATCCAAGAGTCTGACACAGCATCAGGTGTGACTAATTTTCATTTTCACTAAAAAGGACTCTGTTGGCAGTTATGTTCTGCATGCATCCATCTTCATATTAACACAGCTGTGTTAATTCACGAGTAAAATTGTGTGACTGATCGAAGAACCTGTTGTAGCCACATCTAAATGATGGCACCTATATTGAAACAAAAGCCTGTTCTGTACGAGTGGGAATCTTTGGGAATCCAGCGATTTTGTTCTGATTCTTGATGTCACGATTTGAATCAGAATTGATTCGCACTGTTAAGTTTTCTTCTCCAGTGTGCAAAACCATTCACTAAGGTCTTTAGACCAGTGAATTGCAATGTAAAATATTACGTACTGGGAAGCTAGCAGATTACTAGCTTCAGAAGCTAATTAGTCTGCCAGTATGAAAAGGTTGAAATCAACCACCACCACTGGCTAAATGTCTTTTGTAGAAAAATAGGATAGTAATTGATGTACTGGAGTAAGGAAAGTCACAGAAAGTCAGCCGTGCTGTTACAAAGGTTGCACCCCATTAAGCTATTAAATCCCAAATGCTCATCTTCTTTTAAGATGAACTACAAGACTTGGTTTAGGTTGCCATTTTTGTTTTGTCTGCATAACTTGAATTGACTAGTTGAATCGTCCCCACTAATCTTCTGTATTTCCTGGATTGTTGCAATCTCATTCATAGCTTTATAAGGTTTCATATGAAACACTCTCCTACAAAGCTTATCTTATTTACAATTACTCTTACGAAACGTCCTTTGAATGTGTTAGGTAACAGGACAGTTTCATCTTTAAGCCCTTTCCACCAGCTTCTTTAAAAAGCTTCTTCCACACCTCGAAATAATCTACACAGAATGGTGACAGTGAATATAAAAGCAACACAGCCTCCCACCGTGACCTGTATTTTGAACTTCAATTCAAACACTTTCCTCGCAATAACATTTTCAGGTGCAGTGTGATAACTAAAAGCCTTAATTACTGGTTAAACTAAAGCCAGTGTAGTTTCTGTATTGTGGCAGTTTCCAATGTGTGCCAAACCCTAGCAGGGATTCATAGACTTGTTAAGGGCAGAGTTCACACCCTTGTCACCAATTCACCGTCGCAGCTGGTGGCCAGCAAAACTAATATTAAACATAAGAGCTAAGCAGCTGAGTAATCAGACATTGAACTTCCTGGATTCTTGGCTTGACTGGACTAAAGGCACAATTTAGAACAAGTGGAGCGGCTGTGTGCTGCAAATAAAATGGACAGCTATGGGTCTGCGAGCAGCACCAACCCAGGGGCCGCTTGCCGGTCAAAGCGGTGAAGGCTGTTGTGCAGCAGGGAGACTGGCACCGTGCCCTGCAGCGGACTGGTGACGATGATCCATTTGGGGATCCACAATCGAGCAAGCTCCCAGTTCAACAATGAAGAACTCAGATAAGAACTGACACTGCTGCCAGTGCTACATTGACTTTGTCTGCACATCACGTTAGAGATATAGCCCAACTGATATGGGTTTTTGGGGGTCGATGCCGATATTAAAGTGAAAAAGAGCTGATTTATGAGCAGATATTTAGATTTTGAAAATTATTTGGATAGTAGACCCCTTTCCGGTCCAAACCACAATTAGAACAGGCCAATATTGAAAGCTGTTCTGTATACGGGGTATAATACCTTTTCCTAATTGGATTATGTTAATAAAATAAAATTGGTTAATGGTTTGTTCTCAACAACTGAACATGTAAACAATTGCACATGATTAAATATTTGCTGCAGGAAGGTGCAACTGTAAACAGATTGCTGAAAGACAATAGGTTTAGGTTATGTGTATTTTACCTTACACGTAATCTGCCCTAATAACAACTAGAGCCCGACCGATATGGGTTTTTGGGAGCCGATGCCGATATTAAAGTGAAAAAGAGCCGATTTATGAGCCGATATTTTGATTTTAATAATGATTTGGATGGTAGACCCCTTTACTGTATAAACTACACTTAGAACAGGCCGATACTGAAAGCTGGTATGTATGTGGGCTATAAAACCTTTTCCTAAATGTTTGTAATTCTTCAAAAAGTGAACATGTAAACAATTGTACATCAATAAATATTTTCTGCTGAAAGGTGCAACTTTTTCAGCCATCAGTAAACAGAGAGAGTGAGAGAGAATAAGCATGTGTATTTCACTTTACACATGATCTGCCATAATTTCAATGTAGCACATTTACATCTAGTTCATCCCTTTACCAGCACTCTTTAATTCTAACCAAAGCTACATGAAACCATTTAACCACCATCGGAATAAATCATGCTGTCTAGGATACAGCTGCTGTTGAATGCATCTAATACTACAGGAATGTCTACAACGAGGACCTGCAACTTAGAGATTTCATTTAACTAACGTTATAACTACAACCAGAGCCGTTACGGCTCTGACTACGACGTTTCACATCTACAATATCACACAAAGAGGAGCTACAGGAAGCTGTGTTAGATTCTTGTTCAGCTCCCGTTTATTTACATGTCCGCTCTGGTTTAATCATGTCAGACACGCCGACTAACTGCAGACAGGCGGCTCGCAGATATATTTAGAATACTTCAGAAACTATAGTTTAATGGCTCATTAACATTAGCGCTCCTCCACTGATAAACACGGCATTAGCTTTGTGGCTAATTTAGCAACGGGCAGCGTTAGCTACTGTAACGTTACATGATTTTAGAGAATATTTAGAAGTGATTAACTAGGGACAAATGTGGACAGTTCACTAAAACTGCCACACTGTTGTGTAAATGTACAGTTACTTCTGTCCAGCAGCGTAGCTTTCAACACAAAACTACCATAACATTAAACTGCTGTGAGCTGGTAGGAAGCCGGGAGATGGCAGTGAAAAACGGGAGGGTTAGCAAGTCATGAATGTTTTCAGGAGAGGAGAAGTGACTGGGTCTGTTTTTATTATAATTATTAAAGTCATGTAATTAACTTGACAAAAGCCCGACTCAACGCTGTCACAGCCCTCTGCGTGTTTCTAAATGCTGCGTGTGCGCTCCGGTAAACTTCGGTCAGCTGACTGTTTTCTTCTGTGGTTTTTTTGGTGAGGCAGTGCAGTTAACAGGGGAGCTACAGCTGGTCACCCTCTGGTGGGCAAACTATCCAAAGCTACGAGAAACCATTTCTCAATCACCAATTGGCTCAAAAATATGCCATATACGTTACAGTGACCTGCTGTTGAACACATCTAATAGTTATGACCGTCTGCTACGAGGGCTTGCAACTGTGAGGTTATCTGGTGCAGCAGTGTTGTTAACAGAGGAGTTGCAAAGTGTCCTCTGGTGGGCAAACAATGCAATACTCATGACATGAGCGAAGGATCTGACTCTCTGTTTCTTTTTTAATAGTCATATCTGCTTTTATAAATGCCGATGCTGATTAAATGCAGCTCATATCAGCCGATAATATTGGTCGACCGACATTTCGGCCGGGCTCTAATTAGAGCTACTTCAGAAGCAAAAGGAGGTTTTGAACTTTAAACACTAGCGCAAAAGCACAGTGAAGGCAACACAAACACAAAATGCTGTTAAATGCGGTTATCAGTTTAATTATACAATTTTGTTTGTCTTTGAAGTGCCCATTATTACTAGCTAGCTCTGTGAAAATGAGTTAAAAGACAGGGCCTCTTCAATTGAGTGACCAAACAAAACAAGGGAAAATGGGGAGATAACAACTGATGAAAACAGAGAGGAACAAGGTAGAGACGACATCAGAGACGTCAGCGATAGTGGACTGGAGAGGAAGGCAGCATGAGCCAACAGTTGCCGCAGCGTAAAAACCTCTGAAGGTTAATTTCTCCAGCTCAGCATCTTGCCAATATCCCCGCGATCAGAACCTCTGTAGGCCAGCCATCTGCTTCCCCTTCTCTCTCTATTGCTGCACTCCTCATTCCCAGTTGGCTTCATCTGGGAGTGGACATGCATCAGGGCACTTTTAGGAACTAATCTCTGAATGTGGATGCGTGTGTGTGATTGGTTGGCATTCTGTCTTTTACCAAAAACTTTAGTTTCTATTTAAATAATGAGATATTTATAGGTTTGCTGTTGAAAATGTGCACACAATAAATTCATTCATGTATCAATAACATCTTAAACGGGCAGATTATTATTTACAGTATAATATTAGTAATAGTATATTAATTGCTTCCAAACTGATTTCCTATCTTTCTTCTAGTGACAAAACCGTACATGAATTCAAGTTTCTTAAACAGTGAGCTGGGAGTGAAGTTATTTCCTAATATGACGTAAAATCAAAACACATCACAGGCATCCCCAGTGACCTTTTAGACCAGGCTGAAAACAAAAGAAAAATATACAATATAGTTGAAGCCAATTGGAAGTTCACAGCCCACATCAATTATCCTGTCAAAAAAAGAGAAGAAAATAAAAGAACAGGAAACATAATTTACGAGCTTCCCGACAGATTTTTGTTGCAACCTAAAGCAATAATACACCTCCAGTTCAGTGCTCAGCTGCAGTCTTTTCATACACTGCCACTTCACCAATGGGATAAGTACAAAGGGTGTATATTTTTGTGACCTCAGAGGACACAGTGTCAATTATTCTAGGTATGGCTCTGTGGAGGACTTCATTCCCTAATCAAAATAAATGGCCAGTTCAGCGAAAAGTGAACGGAGCTAAGCCCCCAATATTCCTTCGAGACAGGAGGGGGGCTCGGGCCACAAACAAATCCATTACCACAAGGTAAATAGGACGCATCAGCACTCTTGGCCCATTTGAATGGCTCTAGTTCCGTGACCACCCCAGCACAAGATTCTACCATTTTAGATGCAGGAGCTGATAGCAAGAGTTTCTTTTTTTTCCTTCTTCTTCTTCTTGCAAACCAGCCTGCAGTCAATCTTACATAATACAGTCTGATGATAAAACTCTTCCACGTATGGCAGCTCCGCTAACTGAAAGTGGCTGTGACTAACTCACTGTAATGGGAAAAATTCAGCGTCCTGCTTGCAATGGGTGAAAACGTGGAGGAAGTGTAAGTTCAGACTTTAATGCAATGCTGCAGCCTAATGTGGTCTTTAGCAATTCATAGAGGGGTTGGAGGTGGTGGAGATGTATTTAAAATGAGCTGTCATGAAATTAATTTTTTTTTTCTCCCCCTTATTTTTGCTTCACCAGCTGGTAGTCATTTCATGTCAGGGTGTATATAATTTTCAGCTGAAAGTGGAGACAGTTCTGCTCTGAGGCACTACTTTTTCTTTTCTTTTTTACAGCAAGAGAGCTTTTAAGAACACAGCAAGGCTTTCACATTGTCCATCTTAGTTATGATGTCTTGTTCACAATAGTTTTGCTTTTGACATTAGATAAAACTACATCAGGGACATTATGAAGCTGTCATGTGTTTCCACAGAGGTATAGAGAGTCGGTGACAAGCTCAACCAAAGGAGCTACAAAGAAAGGCACTTATTGTGAAAGTGAAGGTTGCATGAACCTATGTAATGAGGAATAAATAAGAATTGGCTGGTCTATTTTCCTCTAGCTTTGACTTGGAATCACCTCACAATTAAAATTTATATTCACCAATATTTTTAAAACTTATTCATTACCAATTTGGAGCATTGAATACTGGCCAAAATGCACTCAGTTGAAAAAAACTGCTTTAAGAGCACTACTGAGTCCACCTTTCATCTTTTGCAGCTGCTATCACAGTTGTCATAGTTCTTATGCCCTGCACCAGGGAGGTTGTTAAAGCATCTCCACTACTGAGGGCCCAGGCTAAGAGTTGCCGGCAGATTCCATTTTCTCTGCTAGGCAGGGATTCTCACCTGAAGCTACTCGAGCACAGTCACTGTTGTCATGAAAAAAAAAACATTTTGTGGCAGCTCTATCTGCTAGCCTATGGTTTAGGTGTGGGGTGATCAATGTATTGTCACATCAAAAGCGGTGACTCGTTAGGTGCATGCTAATGAGCGTGAGGAATCCTGCTGGATTCTGTAGTTGGCACAAGTAAAGCCATGAAAATATGTGTCCAGCTTGCTAAAATGAGACAAGGCGGCAGATGGAGAATGGAATTACTCTGTAAAAATGAAGTGTTCCCGCTGATATCACTACGCCCTTTGACAAATACTAAAAACCTTGTGTTTTGGGGGATTTTTTTAAGCCACAACGCTACAAAAAGCAAACACATTGACAAACACTTCCAACCAAATAATTTCAATATAGAAATATTAAACAGGCTTTAAAAGCGTTACCTTGAAATAAGCTTTTTCTTTTCCTTCATGTAATACATTAAAACAGGGCTGAACAGAATCCCAAGAGCAGGTAAAGCGGAAAAGAGGGGATGGTATACTGCTACTGCTCAGGGCCATACAAGAGCATTTAACTAGCAGAGATTAACTGCTGTATTCCCACTGGTGGCTTAGATGTCCTAGTGTACCGCTTCAGGGAGAAGAGATACCAGAGAAGGAGTGAAAGAAAAGGGAGGTGGGGGCGGACGGTCCATGTAGTGCTGACAGCTTTGGTCACTTGAGAGTGTGGAGTGACAGGTGATACAAAACAAAAACAACCTCCCACCCTCCATTGTTTTTAGCATTTTGAGCAGCACTGTAAGGTTGTGATTTGATCATGTTGAGTATCGCATGAAATAACCACATGATGACAGACTCCAAGCAGGTAACAACTGTGTTTCTCTATATTTTGAAAATAGAAAAGAAAGCTTGTGGAATATAGTGACTTCTCCTGGGTTCTCCAACTTGGCACAGCTGCTGTGTTCACTAGTCAATTTATTCTCTCCTGAAAACTGTCCCTCATTTCCCATGTCTTGATATGTACCATACCTAGACATGGCAGCGATCACCCTAACTCTGACAGACACATTTTTTGGAACTTCCTCCAATTGCTCCTGACCCATTTTCGACATTTTCTCAGGCCATTCCTTGTTAGCATCCATAACATCACAGCCATACCCACTGGCATTCATGTTATAAATACTGCATGTTATATATCACAGAATGAATTCAAGGGCGGAAAAAGACATTCTGATGCCAAGTTGACTCTGTTGCCTCTGAGTTACAGTGCCGTGCAATCAGCAGTCATCCAGTCAAATGGCAAGAATCCCACTCCCCAGCTTTAACTTGATTGTAAGGTCTGAAAATCAGTGCTACTGTTGCTCTGTTTTTGTGGAATACAATTTATCAGGCCCCCCGCATGCAATTATGGTTGTGAAACACAGTGAACTGTGTTTATCCAGCAATAAGTTCCCATTTAAAACATTTTAATAAAAGACTGGGGTTTGTTTAGTTTATCAAATGGCGAAGTTTGCCCACTGTGGTAACAGAGATTATATTGTTCCGTCCTTTGTTCAGTGCCTTACAATTAAGACCCCCAACGATGGCAGTGGACGCCTCTGTATGAGTTGTTTATTATATCAACAGCTAGCACTGTAGGCTTTCCCTATGTCTTCTCTGTGCCTGTGCAATAAACACACAGCAGTGCTACCTTTTTGGCCTCCCTCGACCACCCACCATCCCCCTCCTCCGTTTCTCTCTCTGCTTCCCTGCGCCTCTCCTCTGTGTTTCTGCCTGGAAGTGGAACCGATCGTTCTGGATTCTCTCCTCCGTAGCTGAGAAAGCTCCTCCGCTTGTGATGCAGAGCAGGCAAGGAAGCACAAGAACATGGCACGTCTCCAGCAACGCTGTTTCAGAGAGGAGGAGTGCAGCATTTTGTATGCAGGCGGGATTAGCCTAATTGAAGTGTCAGCCTGAGAAAATTGTGGATGCGTGCGGGTTAATGTCTGGGTATAGCAGAAGCTTCACTCATCTCAGTGATGATGAGGAATTTGGCTATTATTGCAGGCCTCATTTGATTGTGCATGCGCACATGTGTGTGTGTTTGTGTGTGTGTTTGTGGACCCCACCCCATGGTGATGCTAATTGTAAAACCTACCATCTAGTGTATCTATGATGCTGAGGCGGCAAGGTGGAAGAGGTTGGCTACATAATTACTTTACACCATTGGGCCATTACATTAAGAATTCACAATGAAAAAGAGCAGTAGTCTTGATTAATAAATTTATGTGAAAACTTGCGAACAAATTGATGAACACTCACGTTTGCCTTTTCTAACGTTTTCTAAGTGGTGCGAGTTGAATTGTACATCTCACATACTGTTCTCGCCCTCCCTCGGTTTCTATCAGTGTCAATATATGTCTATAATTGTCAATGTAATTGAAATGTGTCAGTGTGACAATGGTAACCGTGAATTAACGCTGAACCGAAGAGAGGGAAATAAAACGGTACAAGCCCCACTGAAGCCACACAGACGGAGCGGCACAATTTCCCTGTTGCGAGTATACACAAAAGCTATTATTGCCTTGTCAAGGCATGGAACCAAAATGACTACCTTAAACAGGTCTCACACACCGTGTTCAGAGCGTATCCAGCAGAGATGAAGGTGAAGGCTTTAGTGCTTTCACAGGACTTTTAGAGGGAAGGAACAAAGTTAGTACTATCCTGAACAGCGTGAAAGCAGTTGCCCACTTTTTGAAAGAAACACCAATACCTTGTTTCACACTACACTTTCAGTTTCCCTGTTAAACAACTAAATTCAGACCCGCAAGTAGCACCTATCATTTGTGGGAAGCCAATCAGCCCTTTCTGCTTTATAGTCGCAGTTACACGAGTCTTTCGACAAAGGGGCTACATTGCTATTAATTTACCGGGTTAAAACAGAGGTACCTTCAGCTCTGAATGTAAAGCAATTTTGGCTCGATTCTGTAAAAAAACACTTGACTGTTTAATCGGCTCTAATAGCCATTTGCTGTGTCACATGCAATTTGATGGCACGCTTTGAAATCAACAGCAAGAGAGCATTTTAATTAGCTCTTGCCTGTCATCTGAACGCGTTTGACAAGGTGAAAGTTTTAGCTGGTGGCGGTGGATATCATGGGCTGATACATCTGCCGGTGCAAATGACATCATCTGTAATTATTCCCTTTCAGCTGGCCAATTTGGTTCTTGTTTGTTTTGAGTGCTCTCTGGCGCCAGAGTCTGTAATATTTACGCTCGGTCAATGATAGTTTGACAAAGAAACACCACTCTAGACTGCGATTTTGCTGAATAAAAAGACAGATAAATTAGTTCATGGTTTAATAATCTTACTAATTACATCTAGTCATTTTCTGTTTGATTGTGAAATAGAAACCGTAGCAATTATTACAGTGGTTTTTGCATCACCTATTTTGTAAATACATGTCAAGTATAGCCAGATAAAGTATCTCATTCCAAAATAAACCTATAATATCCAAACAAACATTTCTGATGGGTTTTATTTTGCAAGTGTGCATCTAGCATGGACTAATTAAAAAATAGTTTTACACTTATTGCCAGCAGGGCAGTAAAAACATGTCACTGTGTTACAACGAGTGTTTTGAACAGAATAGTTGTCAATTGTAACATTTCTTTAATGGGTCTCTCTTCTCGTGCCATGTCTTTACATATAATAAGGTGAGTGAATGCTATTACCAGCAACGACAATTTAAGTGCCAAGACAAGATACTGTGAGCAGCAATGTAAGACACAATGACAGAGGCAATTATCGGACACCTCAAGGCCAACCCCATACTACACAGTATTACTTATGATCTGTCCTTAGATATATGGTCAGACTATAAAACCCATGTAGGAAGGGGAATATACTGTAGTAAACTGCTATGTGACGCAATACAGTCTATCGTTATAAATTATGTAACATACCATATCGTTCTCTAATTGTTCAATCCATTGAATCTATAACCAAAGTGTGTAATTTAAAGACATATTTAACGTAGAGCAGCAGTCACATTTTGCAGCAGTTGATTGATTACAACACAGCAAATGACCATTGAAAATAATCCTTAGTTTGTGTAATGATTTACAACTCAAGTCAAGGTATGATCTCATTCAATATAGGATTTTCCTTTTTTTGATAAAGTCACTTAACTTAATGTGTATGAGATGGGATTGGCTTTTCTCAGGTCCACTACGGGGTTACCTTAGTGGAGGCCCACCTTGCAGTTTATTATTGCTGAGTCATTTGATCCTGAAGATGAGGTCAGCCTTAAATGTTGCTGTAGTGATACAACACCAATAGTGATTTCACTAAAAGGTGCATCTGTCAAGTCCCTCTGCAAATAACCCCACTGTCCCAAGAAAATCCAACAGTGGCTACTGTGACTCCTTGTTACAGGATGCTGTAAGAGTTAGATACTACAAATCGAGCACATCTAGAAGCCCACTTTGAGGCAGGTAAAAACCATTACAGTTAATTTACACTGATGAGAAAGAGTGGGCGAGCATCTGGTAAATAGCCAGTACAACCGTAGCCAGTGTCTTACCAAGAGAGCCTGGCTCCGAGTTGGCAGAGGCACATGTGGGATGGATTAGTGTCTTCTTGTTTATTGCGCTTTAATAGGATTTGATTTTATAGATTGTGTTGGCAATTCCTCCTCCTTCCAGCACGCCGTCTGAGGGCTGAGATGTATAATATGGATTAAGAAATGCCTTCTTTGAGAAAAATGTGTCCGTTGCTTTGCTTCAGGAAGACATCATCCTGCCTTTAAAGTATTTATAAAATGAAAGTTCAAAGTAAAAAGTATTTTGGGGCTAAAAGAAGAGAGAGAACATGTTAACATGCAAACCCGGATGAATAATACAAAGGACTATCAGATGGTCTTGTAGGAAGTGAATTTTTGCCAACAATGAGAACTTGAAAGTGATGTCATGTCTTCTTAGCACAACACTGTGAAGATTACAGTAGCAATTCCACCCAGATATTGGATTATGTTACTCCAGAACAGATGAGCCAGTTAAGTGTTTCCAGAAGTATCCAAATAAGCATGGGGTGAGCCAGACTTTGTAAAGATGTACTGAAAAAGTTTCCCTGAACACCCAATGACATCTGTCACATTTGGAGTTAGGACAACTATTTTGTATTTAAAAATAAACGGCCCTTCTGCAGAGTACATCATGTACCTTGCCATACAAAGTACTGCTTGGAATGTCTGTCTCCATATCAAGAGCCATGAGGAAAGACGTCACAGTAACCGCGTTAATTCAATCACCTACGTGGTCACTAAAGTAACTAATGGCCTCTTACCATCTTTTAGATAACTGCCGCAACGGCTCAATACATATATGTATTATATTATATAATAGATTAAAAAAAAAACTTTAATTTTACAATGGAGTAAAAATTTAAAACATTGGAACAAGAGAGGATAACTCACCTACGACTTACACACATTACAGGCTGAGAAGAAGCAATACTGTTGATTCATATATTGTAATGTACATACTGAGAGCAAAAGCCTGGAGGTTACAGACAACATTCTCATTTATCTGGAACAACCAGGCAACTTAGCAGGGATGTTTGGATTATGTGCTTAGGAAAACACATTCAAAAAATGTTGACAGTCTGCTCTCTTTGCGGTGAACTACGTGTTCAAATATTCTGCTTATTATTTGAGTGGATGATCAGGCAGTACATGGGCGACTCCCACTTAATGTAAATATTTCAAGACGTTTTGTTTTTTTTCCCCTCTCTCTCTGAAGTTAAAACTAAAAGCTTGAGATTGTCGGGGCGCATGCATTTGAGCTGTAGTGTCATTTTAGCCTGCAAATTATACCTGGGTAATCATTTTTGGGAATGAGACACTGGCTTTGCTATTTGAAGTGGACAGCGTCCGCCGCTTGACAGTCATTTTATTGCAACCATTAAACCCCCAAGAGCCTCAAGTTGTTAACATGACAGAAACAAAGACTAGACAAGTCCAACAGCTGGTGGCCCACTCCCATCACAAGAAAAGCAGGGAAACGGGCAATGTGTCACGACAAACACTTTTTCTAGTGTTATAATATTTAATGTAAAAGCCAAAAGAGCTTAGGGTGCCGATTAAGTTTGGACAGAGCACAGATATAATTGGCTTTGGGTGTCGTCCAAACTCTGTAAGCCTCCAAATGCAACCCATTAGAGATATATTTCCCCCCTTTTGGCCTTGCTCTTTAATATAACGAGGCAGTGAGAGAGCTTCTTTTCGACTACAGACTTTCAAACTTTTGTCATATTTTTACCTTATCTGTATTAATTCCACTGACAGCCCGCAGATAAATTCAGTGCTGTCTCAGAGCTACAATGACAGCTCCCAGAAATCCTCTGTGGCAAAAAAACTTGTCTATCCACCCCCGTCTCACTGTGGGATAGGGCTGAAAACCCCTCATGCACCTAAACCTGCTATTTGTATGCAGATTCCTCACCAAGATATAAGAATAATGTACAGTATACAGGACACTTTTACATAATCACAACAATTAAATGTTGTCAAAAACAGCTTACTGTATACTGTAAATATTATTCTTACAGTTACTAACATGAAACCGCATGTGTCTTTTATATGAGCAGGCAATGAAGGTTAGTGGAGTGGAAATGGGAGCGGGATTTATAGAAAAAAATAAATGGAGGCTTCTCAGTTCATTTGCTGCAGTGTCTCCCAGCTCCAGAGAAGGAAACCCATCCTCTATGTAACATAGCAAGTCTGTGCTCAGGAGTCATCACAATCCGTGTCACTGTTCTTCCTCTCCTTTTGACTTTCAGAAACTTTGGAATTATCTCAAGAACTTAACCAGGTCGTACTTTTTAACTGTGGATATTTTCCATTCTCATTCAGTTGCGATTCTTTTATTTGATAATTAAAAAGAAATTAAATAAATTACCTGTTAAAATTTTACCAGGCATGCACGTGTAAGTGTGTGTTAAGTGGAGTCACAGACAAATGTAACACAGGCTGGCTTACTTCAAGTGTCATCATCATACAAATCCTAACACTCAATGACCCTGCACCAGTGCCCTAATGGGCAGCTCTGTCACTCCTTCTGCTACTCAGATCAGTCTCCACCATCTCTCCCTCCGTACTTTTCCCTACTGCATTGTCTTCTCTCTTCAGCTGCCTTTGCAGCAATTTCTTTTGCTCGAGTCCCCTGAAAAAAAAAAGCAATGGAAGACATAACCCCAGTTCTCTAATGATTAAAGTCAGCTGGCTGGCCGGCCACTAATGGATACAGTTTTGCCAGCTATGTTAACATATTACTGTGTACTGTATGTAGGTTTGAATCTCTTGTTCTAAACCCCTCAACCAAAACATAACTCTAAGGTTAAATACTGAAAACGTACTGTTTAATAGCACTTAGATTGATTATTTAAAAAGGCCGGACGAATACTTTGCAGGGACGTTGTGTAACTAATTTCACGAGGATTCCTTGGTTTTTAATAATAATAATAATAATAGGCTGCATATTTTCTTTCTCATCTGGAGGGAGAATCACTTAGGCTGCAGTGGAAATCAATAAGAGCTCCGATAGCAGGAAACTTATCTCGAAATGTAAAATGATAATGGCAACATTTAATCTTTGAACAAGCTTAGTATAACTTCTAAGACATGATAGTTGTGTTATGTTTTGATCATAAAATGATTATTATTTGGTCGGTAAATTTGTGTGAAATATATCCCATCTGAGGGATATCACACAAAACACAGGCATTTGAGGCAAATTCTTGCATCACAATAAGTCTCAATCTAATAAATGTTCCATCCAAATATGGCTTGTGTCACTTTTTAGAGTAATTTAGAGTCCATTACGTATTTTTGGAATAGCTTATTGTTGCGAAGGCAAATCAAACTCACTTTAGAGGAGTGAAAATTAGACATAAAACAGTGTAAATGATATGAGAGAGCCGTTTCAATAAAATACCTAATTAAAAAACTAATGTGAGTACAAAATATTAGTATTAGACCCTGAACCTCCCGTGTCTTGATTAATATTAAATTAGCTGCTAATGACTTGATTCTGAATTCTGTGTTTATGACTTGGAGTTTTATTCATTCAGGCTCACTGTAGACTCCTGAAAATGACATGCTGTATTGTCTTGCGGTGTACTTTCAGCAACTGCTGTATCTCACCACTTTAGAAGTGATTGATGAGGTATCTCAAGAAAATAAATTCAAACCCTTTGACTTTTATTGCCCTGGTTGGACATGTCAGCCATATGGTCACCATCAGTCTAAAAGGAAATACAGGAAATCCTGGGTTTGATTCAAAAATGGAGCGAGAACAGCTGCGGTCTATGCAGTGGGAACTACTAAAGGTAAACTGAAGTTTCTGTGCGGAAACCAGGCATTTTGCCCTATGAAGTCATTGTCTCGTCCAAATATAAAAGGATGCGAATAGGAAGCCAAGGGTCTGTCATCCCTCACTGTTATTTGGGATGACACGTGCTTAAGAGCGCACCATGACCCCACTGTCGAGGAATGGTAGACTGGGGAAGAAAAGAGAGAGGCGAAAGCAGGGGCAAGTCCAGGCTAAGGCTAAGCTTCGAGCAAGCAAATTCTTGGCCCAGACTGTCTTAAACAAACTGTTTTTTAAGACATCTGTCCCAATAGCATATCTATTTCAGAAAGTGAGCTCAGTATGCTTGGCCACATATCTTCGCTTATCTGTGCAAACTGAAAACGTCAGCCAGTCAGGATACACACAATGAACCCCATCAGTGTTGCTCCTAAACTTACAAAGGCCCTTACCATCATAATGGAGGGTTATGGCTGGGTCAGGGTATTGTGTAAATTTGCAGAATTTGACAACCAAAATACACCTTGTTGGAGCCATAATGCAGATTTGCCTTATTTATTTATGATTACGTTGAAGCATCATGGATTTGCTGTTAGAAATTAGGGTGATATTGTGCTTTGTTGAAGTTTAGTTATTCTGCTACCATTACAATAACCATGATCATCAGGTATCCGATTGTGTGATGCGACTAAGAAGCGTGGTTGATTCAACCAGAATAATACAACAGTGTGCAGAATTGCAAAGTTTTTGTGTTATTTTTGGATTGTTGTACAGTAACCCGTAGATACAGGAGAACTGATGAATATACCAGGAACTTGTGAATGCGCATTGATTAACAGGCTGCTCCTACACACCTCAAAAATACTTATTATCACTTACTGTATGTGTTGCTTCCAGGCAGTATAAGTTTGTCCATTGTGCTATCAAGGACATTACACAGCATCTTTTGGCAATCTGAATAAGCTGAGATGTCTTTCCTATACCTAGATGACATCATTCTCATGGCCTTATCCAGAGAATATGCTTTGTTCCACACTGCCCGATGATTCATCGCCTGGCAAAGTTAAAGTTGCCATAAACCAATAGAAAAGTACTCTCCATCCCAGCCAACTAACATCTATATTATATATGACAACTGTGACATACTGTCATTATCCTTTCAACCCTGCAGTTTTTACTAGTCATATAAGACCTACTGAATGAGCCATACTCTAGCTGCTGCCCTTTTACAGGGCCATTCTTGAAAGAATGGTATAGGCTAAACCTAATTTGCTGAGCAGGAACACGTTTTACACACAAAGATGAACGGCTTACACTATATTGTGCAATGAAAGGGCTTCACCTGTATTCAGAGAACAAACATTAACAAAACACCATTTTGTGAATTCACTACGGCATTCAAAGACATAAAACAAACTCAGATAATTAGCTCACACATTTTTTCAATCCAAAACTAACTGAATCATTTGACAGACTCAACAGATAAAAAGCATTCACCGAGAAGAGGATTTTGCGGACTGTTTGCAACTAAATCCCACTATTTTCAACTTCATTTGCTGCTATATATCTGAGGGATTTTGTCTGATCGATAAACCGGAGAGATGATTATCCCCAAGCCCTTTTTATTATGGCTAATACAAGAAGGTATTTCTACTGTAGCTGGTCTCGAGAGAATACTTCCTGCAGACAGTAGAACACATCCTTAAGGACTAAACCTTAAAAGTATTAACACATTTACATTGCTGGGATTGAGGTATGTTAATAGACACAGGTTGGAGCCCGTATCGTGATGTCTTCGTACAATTTTATGCTGAATAAGTGAAGATTACATCTCTCTGCATTTGTAAGTAGGCGTAAATTATTAAATGGTGAAATTTACATCGTTCTCAATTATTTATGTTTGGTGTTTAGCGTATGCAACAGAAATATGATTAAGCTGTGATCCTCTTGAAAGCCAAGGCAGCCTTTTAATCAGTGTGGCCTGACATGACAAGACCCTTTCTTCTCAACGTCATCATAAATATGAACTAATCATAAATCTATAATGATCAGCAGCAATGCTAGTTAGTTGTTATAATCAGTTTGATTTAAGAGTCAAAATTAGTAGTATTTTGTGAAGTTTTAATTTGCAAGCTAAAAATGACTTTAGGTACACAGACAAATAATGAAGTGCACAATGAAGACACTAAAGGCTTCCTAAGTATCACCAGGTTAAAACCTATGCCGCTGGCCCTGAATACAATAATTACATTAGATATTAATGAGGCAAATGAATAATCACACAGGTCTCTGTGGTGTACACTGTTCAATTTGCATGGAGTAATCCCTGGAACAGATAAAATAAAATAAAAAAAGGTGCTCAGATATAACTATGAAGTGCTACAGAAAAGACTGCACGCCCACTTCATTTGCTTTCCCACACTCTCAACATCATGCAAACATGTAAGGTAAGAAGCAGACCTCTGGCCTACGCAATCAAAAGAAAGAAGCGTGGGAAGCAAGAACATCAACATGTGTTCTTTTTGCATACCATCAGACTATAAACATTAACCACTGTATGTATATAAGAGAGAGTTGGATTGTCTTGCAGGGATTGAGGAGGGAAAAAAATCACATTAAAAATCTCATTAAAATCGGGTAATCATGCTTTGCCTCAGGACTGGGGAGGGGGTTTCGGGAGAGGAAATGCTTACAAGTTGAATAAGCCTGGGGAAGAATACATCTGCTTTTGCTGCATGCCTTAATGCTCCAGAGTATTATTAATGTTGAGAGGAAATAGATCCCATGTGGTATGGTGAAAAAAACAAACAAAGAATGTTGCCTCTTCTCATCCTGCATTAGGTCATCAACTGATTTACTACTATGGCTGCTTCGTGGTACGGTAAGAAAGCATTATCCAGCATTGTATTCCCACGCTGGATGAGGCAGGTGGTTTGGGGAAATAAGCCTAGTGTGGGAGAGCGGTCACTCAAAGTATCATTGTGATGTCTGTTCAAATTATTCTGCTGGTATAGCTTTTGTCCTCAGAGAACAGTCATTGCACTGTATATGAATAACAATACATGCCATACATCCACCATAAAACTGGAAGTAAGGCCTGACTTGGGTTCTTTACCAATTGTCCTGCACATGGATACATTAAAATGCCACCCATCAAGGGTCAGATGAACCATAAGGTTATTAAAGCAAAAATCTCAACTAAAGTCTTGTTATTCCACGTGGATTTCCTTTATATGGTCTGATCCCGACTGGCCTGGAATATCAAAATATTATTGCCTACATTGAATTGACAGATTTTAGTTGGAAAATGTACATCAATAATATTATCTTGTTTCTAGCTGTAAGTGAAGAAAATTCTGAAACTTTTGATCTCAGTAAATAGGCATTGCCAGTGCCATTTCACATCCCATATAGCAAGGGTCAAACAGAGTTAAATAAAAAAAAAATAAAAGAGTGCTGAAAGCATGTTCCACATTAAACAGATTTCCTGCTGCTTGTTCCCTACTTATTCCTGGCATTGCACATTTCGAGCCGTCCTATTTGCTTTGGCCTCCTGCAGGTCATGGCCACGAACACAAATAACAGGTACCATATGTTTTTCTGTAGCTTTGTATTTTCACCATTTGACCAAGCCGTATTTGGTAGGACATCTGTAGGGAGAAAGCCTCATTTCATGTCGTCTATAACCTTTCCTGAAAAGCTGTGCCAGAGTAGACATGGGTGACTTCAACAGTCATGGGAGTCATATATGGAGCCATTGTATTTATAAGTTGTGTTGAAGCATTGAGTAACACGCCACCTTAGTAACTTCCCTTTCTAGCACAGTATACACTGTATGCAATCTGTTTTTGTTCTAACATAACCCTGTTTGTATGTTTATTACTTATTCTTTATCATTCAACCAGTTTCACTTTTAACGGTAAGGATTTTAGTAGGACTGACCCCGAATAGTCGAAGATTCGATGCTTCGATGGGCGGAGCCTGATTCAACTGTCAATCTCACAGTCGAAGCTTCGCAGCGAAACAAGGATCATGCCATTTTGGCGAAATGGGGGTGCTCAACGTCTGATTTTACATAGAACTACCAGTTTTCTCCCAATAAGTTAATTTACAGCCTATTACAATACACATTTCAATGTTTAATGCTGCAAATAAACATGTAAAAAGAATTAAATTTTCAATAAATGTTTTTGAAGTGCGTGAATAAATCCAAAAAAAACCCTGGGTTGCAAGCGTGCAGCTCTGCAACTTTTCAAGATTAAAGCGGAGCTACCATGTGTAACCCGCCCCCCTGCTCACAATCGCCGCGCACAAAAAAAGTCGAATATAGGCGGGACTTGACGATTCTGATTCGATGTAAATCCTTAGTCGGGGACAGCCCTAGATTTTAGAAGAAGGACTAAGAAGTGTTTGGCAAATCTAATACTATCTCCGATAACAACTAGTCTTGCTGCGGTTGCTGCCCTATAACCTCTCATATGGTACAGCAGGGCTACTCCATTGGGCCATATTTTCAAACCAGGAAATGTACATGGGCCAGACATTCTCAGCGGTCCATTTAAAACCTTTTTCTAGCTTTTGGTAATGACAAATTTCAAATCAAAATTAATGTAGTAAAAAATAGAAATGTTCAGCGTTTCACTTTTGAAATATGCAACCTGACCATAACAGGGTGACGCGGCTCCAATCGTAAGATGCAATCAAACTTTGCACTGCGTCCCTCTCCTGTGGGACGGTTTGTACGAAAAGTTAGGTGTTTCTCAAAGTGGTGCCTCCCAATATTATATTCCAAGTAAACTGCTGCAACACATTCATTGGAAATTAAACATATCGGTTTGGTGATTGGAGATTGCGGGAACTTAAACAAGTACTTGCCAGTCATGACAGCTTTCATTTGACTGTCAAAAGATATACTTTGAAGCATCATCAGAACTCAGATGACAAAACATTGATTTATTAAAGATAGGATTGACGGTGTTCATCTGTAAACATCCTGCCAGATTGGTCCTGTGCAACTCTCAACAGAGATTAGAAGGAAGCGAGATGGCTCACGTTAGCTACTTCCTACTAACTTCATATACTATTTGTAGTTTACTTATTTTGTCCGATATCAGATTTATGTATGCCTCAAGCAACCTGTAACTCCACAAAATTATTTCTTTCTCTAATGATATGCCTCTGCTAGTAACTATGTTACGCGCCTACTGCAGGTGGTAAGCTAGTTAGGCGGCCAGTTCACTATCGTTAAAAAATAACGGAAAAGCACCGTGCACACTGCCTCAGCATGTTTAGAAATCCAGAACTAGGGAAAACTTTCGTGCCTGGTTACAACTGCTAAGCTATGACTGGACTGTTCAGGGGCGAGGTTTAGCAAACAAGACATATTTTGATCAGTGATTCTGTCACTTTTACCTACCCTTTAACACACAACATAAAAAGAAAGGATAAAAACATTGCTGGCTTATGAGTCGAGTGCTGATCTGTAACTAATTTTCAGTGACCATCTACATCATTTATGCATGCAGAAAGGTCAGGTGATAACAATCAGAAGCCTCCTGAATCCAAAGGTCGCCTTGCTGAAGCCACAGGAAGACGTTCTCCTCCGCCTGCCTTTTAGCGCTTGACAAGTGACATTAATTACAGTACTTGCGCTTCCTTTTAATTATGCCCAATTATGTGGCATATGTAATAATGGTCCACACATACCAAACGCCAAATGTTGAGATGATAGGTAGATTGATAGTTGGATGGATGGGCAGAACATCCTTTTATGCTTGGCCCAAAATTAACACAGCAATTACAGCTTTCTTTATAGCTCACACAGAAAAGGCTAAGTCGGATATCTCTACCACTACCTCTCAAAAGGAAAGTAAAAAACACCCAGGCCATCTACAGTTAAGTATCACACACAAGGCTGCTGTAAACTCTAGAGACATTAAGAAGGATGTGGGGACCTAAAAGTGTGGAATTTATGAGTGTGAATTTATATTCTCATTGCTGCAGCGGGCCTACTTTGAAGGGATGATTGATTCCTCCTCCTCATTACCGAGCTATTCAAACTATACTATAGATCTCCCCCTTCTCATAACGATGCAGATGGGGAAAGATAAACAAAACAAAAACCGATCTGATAGAGCTGGAAATGCATTGTTGCTCACATGAAACTGCAGGCTTATTCATGTTAAGACGGAATCTTGTTTTGCTATGGCTGACTTAGGGACACTAAAATAACCACTATCCATATGTGTTTTCTTTAACCATTTACTTATGTTTGATCAAAGTTAAACAGCTATGAAAATGTTTTCATCATGGGCTCTCATGGCATCGAAATGACTGCTCTGGTGGTTTCTTTCAAGGTTGCTTAGCAGGCACAAACACAAAGGGCATTTAGAAGAAAGCGTTACACAAAATCAACAAGTGGCCATTTTAAAAGTAAATACTTTCTGCTACATCAAGTTCAGGAGCTGAACAACATGGAAAGGCAACTTCAAAGTGAGAAAGACTTTTTTTTCTCTATGATTTTTCCATGAATCATCCTTTCTGGAATAACGCTTATAAACCTTAATACCCCAGCAGAGTGGAATAGCACTTATATGCAACCATAAATTCTCAAAACACCCACAATGATATCCTAATGGTACATAAGCATCAGAAATTCATTGTGGAACTATTAAGTATAGGTTATTTTGACCGAACGGGAAGTTATGAACTAACTGGAGAAATTATGTCACTTGAAAAGTGTAATTGCCTCTAACATCACTGAGAATGTACTCAAGATCCGTTCTCTTTTCAGAAGTCATTCAATAATAGAAACAGCTGTGGGAATGAAACTCTAAATGAGGTTCAGCGGTAGATGTGAACTGCCTTACTGATGCAAAAAGAAACTAAAATAGGGATGAACAACACATATTTCTTAAATAAGAGTACGCAGTATACACACTGTATAAATTCATAACAAAGACATATTAAGAATATCGAAGTAAGATTTCCAATTTTGTAGAAAGTTCAAGTAACATAAGGAATGGACAATAATACAGCAGTCAAGATTAAGCAAATGCATGTCCTAAAATGAGTGAACAGGTTCTTACTCTAGATCTATGCACTTGAAAACATTATTTTCAATAGCTTATAGTCATATAATCTTTACCTGCTTTCCCACTACAGTCCTTTTTCACTTTCTCTTTCTGTACATTGCTCCCTCTCACCTCACAGCTGTCAGTATTTTGCTTTCTTCTCATTAATTTTTAATGAATTGTTTCATGTGCAGGCACGAGAAGAGCAAATCAAGGGGACATTTAGCACTGGGAGAAAGGAGGTGACTATTGAGCCGATAAACCAAAGTAATGAAAACAGGAGCTCCAATCTCAATGCTCTCCGCAGGACGTTTGTCTTTTTCTCATAAGCGGTGCGCCAACTCAGTGGCTCTGCTCTCGTGAGCCATAAGAGTGTCAGACTCGAGATTGTAAAGGGTGAAACTTGGGCCTTGGGCGTAGTGTGGGAATGAATTCCCACATTTCTTGTGTTCAGCTCTGCAGTTGCATTGCATCATGTCTGTTGAACATTTTGGTTTTGAGGGTGCCTGTGTGTACACTTTGTGGGTGGTCTAAAATTAGCCTATTTGTGAGAGATTTGACATGTAGGAAATTCACCATGAGGTCATTAGTGATGATAGGTTGAGTATGTGTGTGTGTGTGTGTGTGTGTGTGTGTGTGAAACTATTGAATGTGCAGCAGCAGGACACATCTGGCAGCATAAAGGATATAGCGTGCCATCATTCATTTTCTCACATAGAGAGCCCCATAAATAGGGAAGGACTAACAGTACACTTTTCCAAATCGTGGTTACTGTACAAACAATGTGATTATGTTGACATCATAGCACTTTGGTTATATGAAGGACTATTATCGCCTGACCACACTGTCCTCGGACTTGGCCAGTGGTGGGGACACAAATACGTAATGGGAGAAACTGTGTGGGATCAAACTTGAATCCAGTGCTGCTTTGGCAAAAAAGAAAAATATTTATTGTTTAGTGCAAGGTTGGCAGCAAAGGCCCTACTACTCATACTAAAGTTCATTGTGTCTTAAAGGCACTTTAGATATTTTTAAGTATTTAAGTTTGCCGAACATAAGAGGCAGACCATTTAAAATGTGACCAATGTTACCATTTAATATGTTAGTATTAGTTCTTTTCATCTGTATTGTTCATATTTTTTTCTTGTTTCAAATTCCAGTTTAATGGAGTAGTTTGATATTTTGGTAATCTTATTCGAAGACAAGAACATCAATACCATATAGTTTTCACGTGACAACACGTTCCACGGGGAACGCTCCCTTGGAGGGCAAAAAAAACCCTGTTATTTTCCGCTGCCCGCCAACCAGGAAGCAAGTGATACACTGATATTTTGAGTTTGTTACTTTTTGCGTTGCCAAAATGCTGAATTGTTGCTGTGCTTTCAGATGCACTGTGTTAGGTGAGGGATTCCCCACGAGGTAAATGCAAACATTACCGCAGTCGAGCGGCAGCAGGGACCTGGCGGTTTTTAACAGCGGAAATACTGCAGCGGTTGCTGTATATGGATCACAAGTGCCCAACACTTGCAGTTCTATCTTTTTCTTAAGTTGAGAGGTGATCCAAACAAAATGTAAATAATAAAAATAATAAAATAAACTGCTTCTGTGGCATCTCTACGGGGGAGTCGCGCTGTGAGCCGCTATGTTGGTCTGTTGTTTTGCACTCCAGGTCACCACGCATGTCACGTAACTGAAAACTATGAATATCACTCTCATGCTGTCCATTAAATATGACGCTACCACCAGGAGATCAGTAGCTTAGCTTTGCATAATGACTAGAAGCAGGGGATAACAGTTAGCCCGGATCTGTAAAAAGAAAGAAAAATCCACTTAGCAGCAATTCTAAAGCTCACTAATTAAAAGGTTACATGTGGTTCATTCAATCAATGCAAGAACTGAGGTATAAAAACGACTTTGTTTCAATGGGAGGTTACACACTGGACTATTTCTAGGCTGCTCTAAAGTTGTCACTGTGAGGTTGCCAGGCAACCAGCAGACACCAGGAAGACACTGCTCCGAGCTAAAAAAGAAAAATACACTTATTCGCTTTCCAGCTGAGAGTTACATACCACACTGATACCACACTATGTCTGTACGCTAAATATGAAGTTGGGGCCAGGAGCCAGTTGGCTTAACACAAAGACTGTTAGCTTAAGATTTCAAGAAGGGGGAAACAGCTCGCCTGGCTGTCTAAATGCAAAAGAAATTGCACTTCTAGAGTTTCTTCATTGTAAAAGTGCCGAGGCAGGAAAACAAAGTTTAAGGCACAGATGCTAGAGTCACTGGTACAGTTTGATAGGTTTTTTTAACAAAAAGAACAAACAAAAAAAAAAAAAAACATACACATTTTCTGGCTCACATGAATGCAGGCAGCAGTCCAAACTGAGTAGAATAATCCTAAATGTGAAAACATGAGTCCAAACAGGAAGAATAATCTGAAAAACAGAGAAAACGCAGACAGGAAGAAACACTCGACAGACGCAACGGAACTGAAGACAATACTGTATATACCAACACATTCTCATCTCAATGCGTCAAAACTGACGCTTTCAGACAGAGTGATAAAGTGTAAGGATTTTACACTAAAGGTACCCCTCAGCGTCCGTTTGAAACACCCCCCGTTTTCTATGATATACAAGCAAGGCTAACCCTACCTGTTAGCACATCGGCCTCATGGCTGCAGGCGACATGCATAAAGTCAGTGACTTAGGTTTAGGTACTAACATTTCTGATGGTTGTGGTAAGAGTAGGGGCTTCAGGGTGCTGTCAACACCTTTATCACTACTGCTAGCTAACTAGCGCTTCCGGTCTGTACGGGACGCCCCAGAGCGTCTCATACAGACGCTTCCGTAAGCGTCTCATAGAGATGCACCCGGTGCGTCTCACTCAGACGCTAAAGGGTACCTTTAAAAGGATAACTACGCTTTGTCACTCTTTCAAATCGTCGGTATATGGCGCCCTGAGCAGAGAGGGAACAAACAGGTGAAACACATTAGGAACTAATCAGACTAAAAAAAAAACAAAGCTAGAAAAAGACACATGAGACCGAACGCTACAAAAGAATGCGAAAATACGCAAAGATGAATCTAATGACAAAACTCAGAGCAAATGAATAACCAACCAAACAAAACATAACCACAGACAAGGGACGAGAATACAGAGGCAGAATGTAAAAAAAGCAAACACAATGCAGGACATAAACAAAATAAAACAGGAAAATATTACAAACCAAACCCAAAACCACAACACTAATTTACACATTTTATCTCATTTGTTTATTCAGTACAAAAACCAAAAGGTAAAAATGAGTGGTAGACTCACCTGACTCTACAGATTCCTATACAGTTAGTGCCGATATACTGAATTATCTTTTAATTCATAAAATTATTATGATAGATGGGGTGAAGCATAAAATGAGATATGGGTGATAATTGTAATAAGCACTTCTAACAATTGTATGATACAAATATTTTGTTGTTGAGTGAACACCATGTTGTCTCTGTGGATATGTCATAAGGGAGAGTGTGGCAGCCATTTTGGTTTAAAAGTTATTCTTTGTTAAGAGTACACGCATCCCTAAAACAAAACAAAATCCATGAAACCCCTTACTGATTATAATTATCATAATTTCACCTAATTGTCTACCTGGATCGCATGAATTATGTTATTTTTGAAGCTAGTGTGGGCTGTATACCTACAGTCCGTCAAAGTGACAAGCGCCAACACACTTCTCTGCAGAACTGCTTTGTTGTTCTGCTTTTTCTCCTCGGATAAACTTCTTTACTCAAACCAGGCATCAGCACTTAAGAAATCCCTCTTTGCCTAAGCTGTAGCAGAGGCGACATTACTCTTTAAATGCTGATGACAATGTGAATCATAAAAAGATCGCTAAAAACCCTTTTGGGGAGACAGTCCCTGATTCTCTGGAAATGGAAACTGCCTACAAACAAACATGAATCACAAAATTGAGGTATAATGATATCAATTCCAAGAGTGTGTAGCAAATGGCAGTCCACCTGCTGTGAAAAGACAATCTGTTCAGCAGGGGGCCAAGAGCCACAATGCACTCTGTTATGAGCTCACTTAATAAAACACATTTTATGATGGAAATTCAATATGAAAATGGTAATGTATAATCAACACTTTATGAGACTGATGGCATTTGCCAATCATCTGCAGATGAAGAGAAAGTTGTTTTTTTTCCCTCACCTCATTTGTTAAGCATATGATTTATTTCATTTAATGTCAAGCAGGAAAATATTGCATGTAGCACCAGTAATTACTGGCCGTGTTCCTTTGTCTTTCAATGGCTCATAAGCTTGAGAAGACAAATCAATCTGAAAATGTGCACTCTTTCAGTGATCTGGAGGAGGGAAAAAAGTGTCTTATTTATTTTTAACAAAGTATTTCTAGGGCTAACTCCATATAATGTTCCTGTATTTTGTGTGCGTTTTTCTTTTTCTCCACACTCAATTTCACATGAGACGGTAAATCGTGTAGACTTGAAACTTTGCACACTCATCGTAAATGTATGCCTCGTGAAATATGGTCTCATGTGGGGATGCTGACAATATGATTAAACTTCACTTTTACCCTTCTTAACAGTTATATTTCCCACATTCCCATATTTCACATTAAATATGATTTATGTAAACTGTAACATGATGCACAATCTTCTACGATCTAGCAACAGTATAATCCATCTACTTGTATTGTTTTATTTCGAAGTTTTGCATTGTGGGAACTATTTGTACCAAGCGGTGTACTTAACTTTGAGAAATACAGTACTTAACACCAATTTTTCAGCACTATACACAACAATGTCAGCATTATGAGCAAGTAGCCTATTATTTGCAATTTAATGTGGCCTGACAAAAAGCTAGACTCAAATTAGAGCTGTTATTCTATCAACAATAAACTGGGTACATTTGCTCCAGAAATACAGTATTGGCTAGCAAGGCTGGAGTAGCATGTTCATTTGCATATGCTGCAGGTCCAAGTATCAGTGCTGTTTTTCTGGTGAAAGTGGATGAAGGCCTATGATACAATGAAATAGCATGAAAAAACAGTTTTGAGGAATTCAGTATATCATAAGCCAGTTTGTTCTAGGACTTTCAAAAGTGAGAAAATCTTCAATCGAATCAGGTTGAAGAAGGTTAAACTCTTTCAGCTTAAACCGTTTCTTCATTTCTTACTTAGTCCTAAAAGTTTTCTTCTCCACAAGTTGGAGTGCATTTCCTAAACTGAACCTGCATATAGGTAAATTAGAACAGTTTAGAGATAGATAACACTGACTGACTTCTCTGTATTGGACAGGTTACACAGGACTAAAATTTGGGCTGTGTCTGAGATGCTTTTTATTCTAAACTGCACTGAGAATGTGACATCCCATGTTGTCAAACTGTACTCGTTGAGAAAGCACTGAAATCAATTATTTGACACCAATATTTGTTGAGCAGAGGCGCAAACAAGCAGCTGCACCACTACACAGCCTGAAACCATTAATTTGGATGGCTCATATCGATGTCAAATGCAGTTTGTTTCAGACACAGAACTGGATGAATTTGTCACCTGTCATATCAAGTCAAGTCAGTTCTTTATTACATCAATGCATCCAGGTTGAAAAAGCAGACCCAACACCTAACTGGATAGTATTACTTTTGATTTGAGAATATTTTTGATTTTATTCATTATTTTAATGCAAAAACAAAATATTTGAAATAAAGGGATTACTGCTTTTTACTCTGTGATTACAATTGCAACACAACTTAATGGTATCTCTTTCTTCACTGTTGGGATGGTGCTTAATGTAACACAACGTCTTAAGTCCTGAAAACTAAAATGAGTTTTTCAATAGTAGATTTGCTCTCAATCAAGACAGGCTGTAGCCTCAGTACACCAAAGGCGATTTAATCACTGTTTTTGTATATAAAGTGTGTGTCTTCACAGCTAAAGACACACACTGGTTTAATCACAGCATCTCTACCATCTCCATGAGGTTTGGAGAATCTACCTAAGGGGTGTGTTAATTAGGTCTAATTTTACACTCCGTCTTTTTGAGAGGGACCCAATTTGGTGTCTGCCCCCCTTAGCTTCCTTAACCTGCCATTTACCACTCATCACTACAAAGTAAACAGCCTCAACAATAGACAATCAGAGAGGGGAATGATGAGGAGAGTGTGGCAGATGCGGCTCTGCATTGCAGATATCTGCTGCCTCTGCTTCAAATCAATCGGCAATTAGCGCCATTTCACCACAGCTGTTATAGAGCGATTTATTTCACTGGAGTGATCCCCTTTTCTGATCGGCCCCCAAACATAATTGCAGAACCCCTCCAAGGCCTTGCTGAAAGAAAGAGAGAGACGGCAGGGGTGAGAAGGAGAGAGATGGATGGGGAGAGAGGCAGTGCATGAGCGGGGAAAGGATGAGACTGATGGAGAGAGAGAGCAGAATGCAATGACTGAATTATCTGGGTTCAACAGTACAGGAGACTGCTGCTCTGAATTGTAGCTGATGTTTCAACAGCTGAGTGCCTTTTCAGAGTTCATTCTTGAAAGTGTTCTTTGAAAGTATAAAAAAGAAACCCACAAATTCCATACTTCTTCATCCTCTTTCAGACAGTGTAAGATAAATTGGGGAAGAAAGTCTTCTCTGTTCAATGGAATATTGTTATAGTAAAACACCAGTCTCATGAATCTCTCTAGTTGTGCACTAACTCGCTGCAATGTTCTCTATGGAGCGTACTGCATGCACAGTAAACCAAAAAACCCTTAATCTTACACACGTATTGGCGTTAAGAAGTAATGAGATGACGGTGTGGGGAGCTGGGGAGAATATTACTTTAACCTGCATTAATTGGTTTGTTGGCCACTTGTGGGCCTGGCAACAATCTGTAAACCCAACACTGGCATAGTATCACTTTATAAAATTGATATTGCAGATGTGTTGGCAAACAGTTTTTACATGCCAAGCAGACACAGAGCAACATTAGGAGATGTGTGTCAGGCAACCAGACAAATGTAGGTCTAACATTATTACTCCTTCTAACTCTGGTCTGGTCTCCAAGAACAACTGAAGGAAAAGTCTGGCTCTTCAGCAGCTAAATGTTCCACTATGTTTTCCAGCTAATCGTGTACTTTGTCCGGTGCTGAACAAATAGTGTACGGTGGCTTATATGAGCTTTTTGTTCTGAGAAACAGCTGCCTGGTGTGGCAGAATATGAGGTTGATGAGAGCGCTGAGACTGAACTCAAACACGCTGAAAAACAATGTGCAGAAAGTGCTAAAACACTCCGTAGCGCTGCAGTTGGGTAATATTTTCTGTGTTTGTCACTACATGAGACCACTTTCACATAGTCTTTGATTAATTGTTAACATAAAAATATTAATTATAGGATTGTAAACTTAAAACATTTAACCCGCCATGTTTGGAAAACTGAACTTACCTTGCCTGCAAGCAGCTTTGGGATGAACTGGAACGTTGACTGCGAGCAAAGCCTAATCTTACATTATTGCCTGACCTCACCAACACTCTTGTGGCTGAAAGGGAGAAAATCCCTGCAGCCAGGTTCTAAAATGTTGTGGGAAACCTTCCCAGAAGAGTGGAGGCGCCGTATTCATGCCCATGGTATTGGAATGAGATGTTTAACACTCGCTTATACACTGGTATCCTGGTAACACTACAAGCTGTGAAAGAATATGCAGTATACATGCTTCTTCCCGTTGTTTTTTTATAAAATTATGCTTCTGCAAGAGCGTGTAGACGCCCCAAAGCCAATAGATCCATAAAACATGCAGCATCTTTTTCCTACAGTTAAAAAGCCAAGTCCCTACATCAGACAGCAAACAATTTCATATTAAAGAAATCATTCACAGTGCCAGACCATTTAGCAACCACAACCTACAATTATGGCTGGCCTTAAATCATATTGTCCCAGAAGTCTTTATGGAAGGAATTTAGGTTCTATGGAAAGGTTTTTATATACAGTAATGGTAGATGCGTGCACTGCAAGGTTGGACAGAGTGACGAAATCAAGATATCAAATTGAACATTTCTGATTTTGCACCAAATCTTTTACAGTTCCACAGAATTTAAGCAATGCTAAAATGTAAAATGAGACACAAATGCCACTTTCTCAGTCATCCAGGTCGTAGTTATTCATGTTAGGTTTAAATCAAAGGCAACTGTTCTGGTTGAAGATATTTGAAGAGATTTTGCCTGTCATCCAAGGTCAGTTCAACTGAACAGCGAAAGTGTCTTCAACCAGTACAGCTGCCCTTGATTTTAACCTTCCTTGGAAAACTGCCACTTATTGATCCGCTACCAACAACACAAGAAAAAGCGTGTTTTAGTATAGTATATAAAAGATACAGATTTATGACGATTTTACTAAGACTGACATGCCCTCACATGCAAACGACGAGGCAAAAGTAACATGTTGCGACATATTCACAGAGTAATCATCTCAATGACAGTTTTGTGTGTGACACCCAGGAGGTGCCAAAGGCAGCAATGAACAACGTACATGTGTCACGCTATCACTGTGACAGCAGGTGATGTTAAATGTTCTGCACATGAACGAGGCGCTTTGAAAGCGCATTTGTGTTTATTTTTTTGGTGGGGGGGTCACAGATAGTAAAAAAGGAAGCATATATTCCATCCCATCATTAAATCATCTTTTAAACTCAAACCCTTATCAGCAGGTCCCTGAAAAAGTATGAAATGAAGTTCTCTCAAGAAATGCTGATAACACATCAGCTGACTGAGTGTTCATTAAACAAACTTTGTCCTCTTTTTCCCTCTGCTCATACCATTACACACAACAAATATTTTCTGTTTTGTCTTGGATGTACAGCACATTTATTACAAAAAGGATGAAGGAGCAACACTCAACAACGAATATAATGTTATACATTACATCAGCTCTACATACAACTCTAAAAAAGGTGCACATCATCTTTTATAGTGGTGTAATGGTTTAATTTTGTTGCTGGCCCTAAGAGGGCCATTCTCAGTCAGAACCTCACAAATGGCTCTTGGTGCTTTCTGCTTGGAAGTCCACTTAAGATGACAAAAGTAGCCGTCTGCTAAGATGTATGGCCTCAAATTATGTCCCGAGTTTTTCCCGAGCTGTTGCTGATGGCACTTTGGGAGGAAAGTGATAGCGAGTTGTGAGAAAGCAAAGTGGTTGGGCTTTATGACCTATTGCCTTGTCTGCCATCTGCGGGGATCAATTAGTCTTCCTTGTGTAATAGCTGAGAGCAGAAAAAGCTCAAAAATATATACTTTCTCCTGTGTAATAGCAGGGTAATACAATCGTCCACAGCATTCCACACAAATGCAAGAAAAACAAGCGTTTCACTTTCCATGTTCAAATAATAAGCTAATTGTAAAGCTTTCCAATTTACTCCAGCAATAATTTATCTCAACTCCAGCTCTCCAACACAGAAATACACATCCCCTGCTGTTGTGTCTGGAATGCTGTGATTGACTTGAGGAGAAATGGAGTGGAGGCTGTTGAGCTGACACCATCAAAGCACCCGATTTAATGGATCACACCCAAGAGGTAAACATGTATCTTTCTAGTCAGATGGTCTTTTCCCATGCTATATGTTTGCTCTGAACATCACAAAGTCCATCTAGTGAGCTAAATAATCAATGGCTTCCCTTCTGGCAGCCTCGGGGCTATCTGGCAGAGGACAGGGAGAGGGAAACACTGCATGTTTGCTCTGGAAAAAAAAAACTGTCTGTAGCATTTTTGATCCTCGAGGGTAAGTGAGGACAGAACCATTTTCTTCCTTTACCAACTTTTTCTCCCTTGGGTGACAACTTGTCACTGGCGTCAGGAGGACAAATGTTAATTGAGAGTGACACCCTGAGATGTTCTTTTGAAAAGGGTCATTGCGCTGGGAAATAACTGCACTTTATCAATCTTCAAATGTTTTTCAATCTACAGACTCTGTGTTTTGGCCGTTTGAAATAAAGCACTTTAGGAGAATCTAAAATGTATTTTGCTGGTAACTTATAAGAAAAAATCTCAAAATAACACATATTACTATTTTGCCAAGGTAAGATTCTATGAAGCAATATAAATATATCAGCTGCTATCACGTTCTCCTTTTCTTTTATCTGGCTGTCCTCTCATGTCTACAGTGCTGTTGAATTTAAGGGAGATCATGACAACAGAACATTGTGCTCTCTAGTCACTTTGTGGATTTACAAAAAAATACTACATTTCAAGTGCTACATTTTAGTTTTTGCTCCATAAGAATGTATTTATCCTAGCAAGTGCTACCAAATACCCAGTATATGCACAAAAAATGTTAGTTATTAATTCATGCTATTGTGTAAAGACATTAGTTGTAATGGACTTATTGTAATTTAACTGTCTTAATTAAATCTCAGGATAAATTCAAGCATGTGACCTCAGAACGTTGTAGTGGTTCACTTCCTGTCCCCCACCCTTCCCAGGAAATGTCTCGCCTGTGGGTGCCTTTAACTAAGCTAACGTTGATATTAGATTAGAAAAAAAAACCAGAGAGGAGCATCATATGGTTAACTGTGCTTTAAAGAGCCAATCTGGTGATTCTGACTGGTTTGCCAATTTGCTCTTACTGCCAACCATTTAGAAAGATATGACAGTGTAGCCATTCTCTGTTCCTGGCAGCCACTGGTTTTCTTTCATTCCTATCAGCATAATTTTGAAATTTCCTTTAAATGTGGACATCATGCCTGCCTATGTTGTTGATGCATTGTAATGCACTGGAAGACTTTCAAATCAGACTGCACTCACAACGGCATTATAAAGCAATAAACACTGAATTTCGAGATAAATGACAGGAGACAATGACATCTAAAACTAGAGCATGCCTTGGACAATGGCTGGCTGTAAAGTATATGTGCCAAAAACACTATGGTACAAAGTATTGTATGATATATACTGTTTGTTATGCAAATACAAAAAAACAAAAAAAACAACTGTACATCAATCACTTTTAAGTTGCACTAAGCACTAAACCTGTTGAGGAAATTGAGTATTAACACACTTTCGAGTCATAATGTTTCCATGAGCCATGAAACATTCAGACTTTCTGCAGCCTGCAAATAGTTACACAGCGGTACATGCTCAAATGGCCTGTGGCTGTCATGCACATGCAGTATCAGTATGCTGGTTTATGTAAAATATTAAACCATATTACATACAATAAATGCCAGCTAACAATACGTACTGGAGCTGTTTGTGTATCAAGTTCTTCCCATTTTATGTCACAGCACTCCTCTCTGCTCCACATTTTTGTTTTCTTTTTTGGGGGGGGTGTCATTACATAATCATATTAATAGCCTCCTCCTTTGCCACCTGGAGCTAATTGCTTTGGCCTTGATGTCCACCGCTGTGGCGTACCTCAACTAATTCTATCATTCAAATGAGATGACCCCATCATTTGCTATCAATTACTCTTTCATACTGTGAAATACAATTCTAGAGCAAATGCAGCTTGTGCGGAGCCGGTTGTAGAAAGCACTCCAGTGTATGGAGTGATATGGAAGTGATTTAATCTGCTGTTATTGAAGGGAATATCACAAGGGGTCAAAGGGGAATGGAGTATAAATGTTACTGAAAGTGCCATTACTTGTTGGAGAAAATGCTGCTGTATGTGTAAGAGTCGCTCAAGTTGAAACTCCTGTACATGAGGTCATGAGTTTCATTACGTTTTCATTACACTGTGCTCACTTGTTACATTAGAAATTAATACTCTGGATAAATAATGGTACTTTTGCAAAGATGACAGTATTTAACGAGGTAAAGACTAATACATTCTTCAAAAGTGTTAGCACTAAAGTAAAGTATGATCTGAATGACAATGTCTCTGCTATTTATTAGCTCTGTCACAACCTCCATCATGCAAACAAATGGAAAGTCTTAATCTGAATGCTATTATTTTGACAACAGCTATTTGTGAAGATATCAGCAAAGACCACATGTTGGGGTTTCAGAGGGCACTTGCGTGTATAAATGACTTTGGAATGTTCAGATTAATCTTGCAACTAAAAACCCCATAAATCATATTTGGTGGGCAAACTGAGAAAATGGCATTCGCATTTACTAATACAAATGGATGCTACGTTAATGTACAGCTAAATGTACTACATTTATCTAAAGGCACATTGAATGTGTCCATAAAATATTGAAGTCAAACTAATAGTAAACCATTACTTACATACTGTACATTACTTCCCCCCCCCCACTTAACTCTATTTCTCCTTTATGCGCAGAATTAAGTTGTAGGTATAGTATTGCTATGTGCTGACAGTGAAACTAACTTCACTGACACAAATACACATTATTTTCCAATTAATTTTAAGATGAGATAGCACATGCTGTCAAAAGTATGGAGAGGCAATAAAAAGCAAATGGTTCAAGAGTCCTTTTCCAAATGGTGTGCCCAATGAAGCCTTCCTAACCTCAGGCGAATGTTATTTGCTCCACTATTATTCCCATCTTATTTATTTGGAATGGAACATCCATTTTTATTTCACATTTGCTCAGAAATTTAGACAAGACAATCGCATCTCTACCACTGGGCCCCCATATTGTTAGAAATTACACTTTCAATTTACCACCACACAGCCACACTGTGGCCTGCTTCTCTTGTGATGATCAGCGGGGACAATTGAAAATACAATGGGTTTTGGAGGACAGACTGTGACTGTTGTGATTGGTATCATAGACTGAATTTGATGGAGGTTCTTGACTACAGCGGTTCATGTGTGGGAAATGGGGCAATAAAACAACTTGCATGTCTTTCTTCAAATAAACATCATCTTTCTTTATGGGGAAAATATAGATGATCAGTAAATAAATGTATTCATATGAAAAATCTATTAGCTGATCATGGCATAATACTTCAGTGAATCATAATTTTAAAGTGAATAAAACCTCCCCCATTCTTGTACATGTCATCGTCAAGTTTGAAAAACTACATGTTTGTAAAGGCAGTCTGAGTCTTCTTCATAGTCGTTTTAAAAATTCTTGTTGTCCATGATGGCAAGATCACTGTTCAAAGTCCAAACTCATTTCTACCCTGAAATTATAAACAATTAATAAAAAGTTTTGATAAGAAAATTTTTGAAACTAAACCAGTTAAAAATGTTTTAGATCTCTAGCCAAATTCAGTTTGTCATTCTAAGATATTTTAAGATCTGTACTTTTTATGCTAGTGGGCAGCTATAGAGCACTGTTTTTACAAGTGAGCATGTGTGCAGTGAAGGAGAAGACTGCTAGTTATTTAGATATTTATTTTTAATGTGGAAAGGGACCACGTACAATATTAAACATAAATGTTACCATTTGATGCATCGTACCAGAGTTAACTAAATTGTATCTGCAATCCCTTGCTAAACATGGATGTAAGCAATACAGGATTTACAATATATTTGACAAAATTTTGCTTTTCAAATGTTGTTTGTGTAAGGAAGTGTTACCAAAAGTGAATATTCTAAGAAGCACAGAATTTAAACTGCACAAGGCATCTTGCACTAATAATTTTTTTCATTGAATGTAATGACTAAAGGGGATGTGTGACATCAAATACAAATGTCTATTGAATGCAACAACCTTATTAAGTTAAAATATATGTCTACACACTCATATGCATATGAAAATAAACTAAATATAATTACTCCAGTATCTGTTTTGTGTGTACGTTTTAAACACAAAACATTTTAATTCTGAAATCCTGAAGATTGTTTCTATATTCATCAGTTTTCATAATCATTATATGTAATACTCCTCTCTTACTTCCACATTATTATAATATGTTTTAAATAAATCTATAAATCACTCTTGTTGCACAGGCAAAGATTCTGTTTCAATTCTGTTGCTTAACTGTTGCATTTTGAGCATTTTAAAGACACAATATCAACAGTTTAAATTTTCCAGGAATTTTGCTCAGTCTGGCTCCACTTTTTAGTGGAAAAGCAGCACAGATTCATTTCACGGAGGGTTGCATGTGTTTTGTGTATCTGGGGGAGAAATCAGGCAAGTCAAGTTGGTAAGATTACAGAGAGCTCATGTATTTATGCTGCTGCCAAAAGTAACTAAAAGGAACTGACAGTCCCTGCTTTAGTGTTTGCGTGGACTTTTTTCAGTGGATTCAAAGGACGTGCAGATCTCTTTTTGTGAGTGTCGAGTGAGACTAATGCAGGAAGATATTACACTGAGACAGGCCGTACTACGAAACACTGGATGAGTCTAAAGCCTTATTCGGAGGGGATTTATTTGTCTAGGGAAGGTTGGATGATTTTAATATTGCATGCACCGATCAGTAATTTTAATGAAACACACGTATGATTTTACTCTCTCTACCCCAGTAATAATATCAGTCCCAAATACCTACTTCTTTTCAGCTCGTTAGTCCTCCTATAATCTTGTGCTTCAAAGTCTCTCTATGTTTGAGCTCGCTATGAAGTTTTATCAGCTAAACATGCAGCTAGAGTTGGGACAACTGAAGCAGTAACCCGGCACAGTAAATGCAAACTCATCAACACGGACATACAGTCCAATTTGGGAACCACCATACAAAAAAAAGAAAAAAATTAAAGCAAAGTCAAGCAAGACTGCGAACTCCATCAGCTGCAGAGTAATTGTGTTGTTGGATTTATGTATCCATAACGTCGACAAACAAGCTTTCACATTGGGCCACGCTGCAAAACCCACCCCCTCTCTTTGTTATTCACACAGCATTGGGTTCTAATATATTGGATTTGAACTTGGGTCCCCAGTTGTTAAACATCTGCCAATCAGCCAATGGCAAATCCCCATCTGGGCTTGGGGGTGCATTATAATTGAGAGCCAAGCATTTATACACTATCTGTCTGCAAAACAGTTGGCCTGCTGAGTTAATTTAAAATGCTTGTTTGTTTGATTAAATGGTAAGTGCTGACTTAACTAATTTGGATTGTCTAATGTTGGACATATATTTGCTTCATTTTTTTTCAGAAGGTATTAAAAAGATTAAAGACCATGACATTAGCTGTGAATAACCAGCGTCCCTGCCACAAGGGCCCCCCCTGCCAAAGAGCAGAGCTGAGCAGGTTCCTCCCCCATGTAAAAAGAGGTCTCTTGTTGTGTGTTGTGCCCTAGAATGCAAAGCTTCACAGTTGACTGGGTTCCATCATCATTCCAGCTACCTAATGAGTGATTGTTTGTGGGCTGATAAAATTAAATTGCAAGCCTCGCTGATTTCAGCAACAGGTGTTTTTCTCTGTCTCATAATAACACGAGAGACAGGGGTTTTAACCACCTACTCAGGATGATAATGTATTCTGGTTAACCGATTCTCTTGGTTTACCATTCCCCTCCCACATGCAAAAAAAAAAAAGGAAAAGATTTAACCAATTATGCTTCATGGAGATTCATTAGGAGAGCTGGTATTCTTCTGTTGGTAAAAGAAAATGCTTACAAAAATTATTCAAGATAAAATGACAACACCTTAATATTTTGTATTTCCCTCTATTGTCTTAAAGTTATAATCCTTAAGATTTGCATGAAATCAAATCCCACTTTTGATACTAATTACCTTTTTTCATTGTAAGTGTCTGCCATACCTGTACGGGATTCAAATTGCCTTCACATGCACAAAGGACTTACAGGAAACAAGGATTGCATGTAATCCACTGTAATTTTATCTCATTGCCAACAGCCTTACTGTTGACTGTTCGCTCTCTTTACACCATGTTAGAGCTGTATGAAGTCGCTGCTAATGCAAACAGAACATCCTACAGCTGCTGCTTCATATCAGAAGATTTCAAGTGGCCAAACACGGGGTGGCCTCTGTTGTGAAGAAGCCACTGGAAACGTAATGTATTTGTAACCTCAGTTATTGCGATCGAAATTTGCCTTTTAAATGTTGCAAATGACAAGCTGCACACCTGCCATTTCTCAACAAAGAAACCAACTTTACTGTACCCCAGTAGAAAAGTACATGCACTGTGGACTGCATGAAGTCATGGCTTGGTATAAAGAGGCAGATTATTGATTGACTTGTAAACAGGTTATTAGTTTAGTTAGTTTGACCTTGCATTATCACAAGTTCAAAAAGACAATTGTTTTTAAAAATACAGAATTATTTTGCTGTTACAACAAAAAATCAATACTAAATACACCTCAAAATATTTAGTACATTAAGAGTGTCAGATCTGCAATTATCTAACATAAAAACGAATATCTTGAACAAATTAAGTCATAAAAAGTCATTTAGGAGAGCACATGTAAGGGATTGGTGATCTCCTATATCTCTCAGTTCAACATCTTGGGATGGTCAGTCACTGAAGTTGGACTTAAGCAGCTTTCTGGCAAAGCCAAGGCATATTGTGTGTGAGTGTGTGTCTCTGCTGGAGCACAAAATCCAAGAGTGGAGAGAGCCTCTGTGTACCCCCTTTACCTCTGGCCAAGTAGGATTTTACAAGCCTGTTTATGTGTACTTTCCGGCCTTTTGGCCTGTTCTACAGTCAAGGAATTGTGCCAGAAAGGGACTGCACACTCCAGCACCAGATGCACGTAGCCTGTGTAGATGGAAACCAGTTCAGGGTATTAAACACCTAATGCCTTCAACAGAGCAAAAAGCTTCCTGTTGGCTGAGGTCCGCATGTGGTCCACCTGGATGTCCCATTGCAAGTTATCCTGGATGGTGACCCACAGGACTTTGACTGTGTCACAGACTTCCAGTTAGGGCTGTAGCGATAACCGCAAAATTGAAATACCACACTTTTGGTCAAGCCTACCGCGGATTATGGCAATCACCGCAATGTTCATACTGTACACTTCAGGGTGTGTTAAATTAATAAATGAGTGTTTCAAAAGTTCCACAACCATAACAAGCTCTGTAACGGTTCAAGGATGGATCGCCATGGGCTGTACGGGACCCGACTTCAAACTCTGAAGCTGTAAGTGTTGCCGTGTTTTGTGTTGTTTTACTGTTTATTTTAAAGTTTAGCTAACTTCTTGGCGTTAGCATATTGCGCGGCTAATGTGGCCAGCAGGTTCAGCGATGTTGGACTAACGTTGTGATCCTGAGGGACAGTCCAGAGAAACTGTGTACAGTATGCCTTATTTGAATCTCACTAACTAAGGAGCGTAGTGTGTCGGAAGCCTGCAGCCATTTTTCATGTTGTTTTCTGTGGAAATTTAGTTATAACGTTACTACAGCGCAGTGGTTAGTTTTGGACAGCCATTCTGCTCCACACCGGCGCGCACGTGTGTGTGTGCACGCGCGCGTGCGTTGCTGCGGTATGTAAATTGACTTGATAGACATGCCCTGAAGGTAATGATATATGTCTGAAAAAGACACGGTCAAACTACAAAAAGGAGTTTGCTTGGCAATGTTGTTGACTAGCACGCAGCAGCTAGCTTGCTCAGACCATAAAGCTGCTGTTAGCGGCTCACTGTGCAGTGAGGTGACAGATACTCTTACTCTGCAATATGGCACCAAATTACTTTATTGATGAAAAATGCGATAATACCGCACACCGTGCTGTTGAGCCCGAACATATTGTCGCGGTGGAAATTACTTCACTGCGACAGACCTACTTCCAGTATGTTCTAGTCAATGGAGAGTCAGCAAAGCTGGTGTATGTCTCATGCAAGTGACATGTAAAACTTGTCACTTTACATTACATTTCCTTGGGCTGAGTTTCATGTTCATGCTGTACTCCTCTTCCCAGATGTCCATTCAGGGTCTTTTGGAGAGTACAGGGTAGTTGTGCATCCACATCTGAGTCATATCATGCACATAATTCCAGTGCTCTGTTACATCCTGGAGGACACTGTAAATCCGTGATGGGACGACTGCAGGGCCTAACACAGTTCCCTGTGCAATTCCACATGTTGAATATTCCCGATCAGAGATTCCCTGGTAGCACACTTTCTCCAGATCCAAGTAATCCGGCCCTGTCTCAACCCTAGATCAGGGAAACACTGTACTGCCACTGTGAGACCAACAGCACCAGGCCTTGTACAAAAAGTCCACAAAACTAACTAGATTGTGTGTTGTGGAACAGTTCTATCATTCAATTGCTCTGCACCAGTTGCTCTTCTGCTGTATTTCTGACAAATTAGCCACTCAAGTGAGTGTTTGTTTTCCCCAAAACACTTGCTGTTACCACGGTAACCCAGAGTGCCACCAAATCAACTTCAGTATTGCAACTTCAAATTGTTAAACACAGACAACTTCAGCTTATTTGACTGATACAGTTTCTTGCATCCAGAACTTTTCACAGTTGGTTAAGAAAAACAGTGCTAAACCACAAATAAATATAAAACAAACCAGTTATGATTTGTTGTTTATCAGCTAGGAATTCATACTTTTGTCAGATTGTTAGTAGTTGAGAAGTAGTCTAGTTTTTCAAAATCCACAGTATGATTTTTTTGTACATGGTAGAGTCTGTGACTCTAGTGAATTTAAAGTATACTGCAAGTTTGTATTGACGTGGTACCCTACCAAAAAGTTTATACCGCCAGTATTTTTCACATTTGGCCTTCTGCTTCACTCTTTTTCCCCACTATAAACATTTCTCAGATTTGCCAAAGTTGTCCAACACTGTCTTACTGTACTTGGTTGGGTTTTGTTTGTTTTTTTTACATATAAAGTAACCCAGTTAATAGTGTTCATTAAAACAACATTATGTTGGGGTTTTTTTCTCAAAATAACTGCTTTAAAATCGTAATGTTAGCTAATGACAGAGTGCATGTATACATAGGGCTGGGCAAAAAAAAAAAATTCTATTAAGATATTTATTTTGTTGAGGAAAAAGGACTGAAAAAATATCTACTAATCATGTTTTTCAAAAAAGATTTTATCATAGTTTTGAATGTTTTACCTCAGATTTGTGAAGTGATCCACTGTTTGGCATCAAGTGTTTGCCACGTTCTGACCCTAAAGCAGGGCTCCAGACTAACGGTATCTGAAAATGTGTTTGGGACGAAGAGAAATATTCTGTAGGACACCTCTAGGACGAAAGGGATTGTGTAGGCCTATGTGTTTGTTTATTACGATCACTTAGCAAAAGACAAACTGAACCGACCGAGCGCAATGGAGGCCGTCTTCTCACGCTGTTACTACAGCCACGCCGGACTCACACAGGTGGCTGGCTGCTCACCTGTTCCCGCGGTACAGGTCCATCTATCCTTTCAGTCACAAACGGCTTGCTGACTTCTCAATCGCGATGTGTAGGATAGCGTTTAGTGCCACATTGTGATAACGTCGACTAGCGGCGAGAATCGTCTCCACCCAGCTAATGCAACTCGGCATACGCCGTGATCGTAAAGAAACCGGCGCGCGCTGACGCGTTTTGCATTATAAACATCTAAAACCTGAAGCACAATGTGGCTCTGTTTGGGACTGTGAGCTGCACTTTATCGGAGCTGCAGAAGTTAACATGAGGATTTGCGCTGAGATGTCCGCCTGATTGGCAGTGCAAAAAATTATGTTTCATAATAGATTTTCTTCTGGACATATGAGAGCAAAGCTATGTGAGATTCTGAATGTGCAGAAAGTTTTGAACATGAGCAAAAAACCTGCTGAAACCAAGGAAGTCCAGGAGTTTATAACTGAATTGAAATTAAATAATTTATCATAGTGGTAGAAAGGTGCCCCAACAGTTTACTTTTTCAGTTTTTTTTTATAAATCTTTTTGTTTGAATCAAGCAAAATAATTATTATTTATTTTATCAATTTATAATTATTTATTATGCCACTTACAACTATAGAGGATAATAAAGTAAAGAAACAATATTTTGATTTTGGGACGCTTCAAATTGTTTTTCGGGACGGTTCCGGGACGGAGGAAAAAAGTTAGCCTGGAGCCCTGCCATAAAGAAACGTTTAACCACAAAAATAACCATCTGGTTTCTTAAATTTTCACTCAGGAGCAAAAATCTGCCTAAACTGGAAAGATGATTTGACATTTATTGTGATAATTATCGATATAGAATGGTATGACATTTTTTTATTGTGATAAATTTTTTGTCCATATTGCCCAGCACTACACGTACAGCTGTCTTTATTCATAATGGCAGTTAATTACATGTTGAAACGGCGCCAAGTCTCACAATCTTTCATAAGAAGGACATACACTATATTACATATTTGTTCTATTTGAGTGATGCTCTTGAGTCAAAGTGCTGTTTAGCTCCATCAGAAACTTTTCTATGCCGGTTATGGATATGTAGCGTATAGTCACTATTCACAAATTGTCAGTTCTGGTGTGTGTGTGTATATTTCTTGCTTATTACTACCTGGGTTAGGGCAGTTGGCATCAAAACCTGTATTTCAGCTACCTTATTCAACAGAATTTAGATTGTTCTTTCATCCAAGACACTTCTTAATGAAATCATATCTGCAAGTACTTAATATGATAATCTCAATTATGATCAATTGTTGGGGTGTGAATATGCCGTGACTTCTGTAAACAAAAGTAGTTCTGCTCAGTGGCAGGATTCACTTCCAAGCCTTCAGAGAAATAAAATGTTTTAATAGCCTCTTTTCCTGTTAATGATATTCCGCTCGTTCTTAACACACCATTGCACAGATATTGAAACCATTCATTTCTGTAATAGGGAAAAGGGGCCCACAGAGAACTCAATCTGAATCCTGTATTCTTGACAGTTAGTTTTCATCATCTATTCAGTGGATTTACTGACTTAATAGATTGCGACTTGATGTTTTGGTATGGTCAACGTCATATTTCACAACAGCCACATCAAATCTTACTGACACACTGTATCCTCCAGTGCAGTGCTGAAAGAAAACATTAAAAATGTAATATGCAGCGTTGGTGAGTCAAAGATCACATTTACAGATCAGTGCAATAGCAGTCATGTCCGTACACACAAAGTACTGCATTTTGTGTATTTACAGCATGAGTAATACTCACTAAAAAGAGAAGCCTTGTGTTCTTGCCATGACCTCAAACAGTGTCTTGCTTTTTGCAAAATTATACACATTTCTGAATGCTTCACACAAGAATAGCTGCTAACGACGTCAATCTCTAAGTATCCAACTCAAATAAACTCTTTTTAAGCTTAAATTATTGCAAGAGCTGGCTAGAGAGGATTGTAACCGTACTATTTTTATTTTCATGGTCTTCATCACTAGAATTAACTAACGAGAAGGGGGACACCTTATGAAAGATAACTGCTTCATGGTTGTTGTCTTTCATTAGCATTTTATTTTACACAAATCTCTATGAAATTATAATCCGAAGCCATTCAATCGGCAAAAGCATCACACATATTCTCAGACCTTATGTAACAAATTGCCACACAGCGGCATCAGTGCAACATTTCCTATAGTACTTCATGTAATCTAGCAATGTGATGTAATGTATGAAGTCAGCAGTAGCTTCTCCCCCGGGCCATGTGCCGGATCCACAAAGACAGTGAAAGCTAAAACGAGGCAAAAGGTGCAAATAGCACCCGCGGGGCTTTGCATCTGCAGAGTTAAGTTAAAGGTTTTATTTAGATCGATAGACAACACATTAACCTTTAGCTCTTCTGCGCAACAGGATCAGTGCGCTCACACAGTTAACTCACTCCACAAGACCGTGGCAATGTTGTTCAGATGTGAACAATCTGGATGTGTTACCATTTCATTTAACTAGGTCTAAATAAATGATGGGGTAATGCAGGCATCATGATTTCAAAGTGTCATTGTTGCCTGGTGTTTAGATTCATCCCACTGATCATGCAATGATGTGTGTCAGTAAATATCCAATGGGCACACGTCATTGCCGTACAGTACACCGCACAGGTTGCATACGGCAGCTTATATCATTGTGGTCAATACAAAAAGCCCTGTCTGCCTTTGTGTGAGTCTGAAACAAAATGTTTGGCTTTTTTCATATGAACTACAAAAAAAGAAAAAGAAACTAGAAATGAAGACAAAGAAACACTGCAAGTTACCAGCCTCAGAGATGAAGACAAAGAGAGAGATATAGAAACAGAAGAGAGGAAATACTGTGCAGTGAGGCAGAACCGAAGCAGCAGCAAGACACTAAAGACACTAAGGAGGGACAGAATGCCTTGACCCTGGAGCAAGGTAACCTGACACAGGGACAGTGCTTTCAGTGACCAGTGGGCTAATGACAGTATTCTACATCAAATTTAGATTTTCCCTATGCTTCAGTTTGAGGCATTGTGAGAATACTCATCTGCCCTTGAATCTCTGGGGTATATCCCAGCATCCCCCCACATACAAATCTGCCAATACAGACCATTTGAACAGACTTATCTCTTTGTACATAAATTGGTTTGAACCACGAAAGGACAGAACAGATTGTACTTATCCGGAGAGTGGCAAGAGCACACTGCCAGCAGTTTTTTCTTATTTTAAATGACACTGCACTGCAGAGGGCAAAACTGATTTGTCGTAACAAAACAACTGTCAACATGTTAGGGTTTGTTATTTAATGCAGCTCTCTGAAGTAAAGCTGTTTCTACGTAGGTTTGCAGTGTTGTGCTGTTACTGCAGTATCGTGTTGGAACGAATATGTAATATCGTCAGCCAAACCCCACCATACTAAACAGCCAAAATGTGGCCACAGTGGAGTAAACAATGGAATCTGTGTACAAACACACCGACTCCAACTCCCCTGCACCACAATAGAAAATGGAAGCGACTTCCAACTTGCATTTTTCATTAATTGTATAAAAGACAAATGGGATGGAGAATACAAGGCAACAGTCACACATTTCCACTACTGCAAGAGGCCAGCACCGACAGTACACCCACAATGTTTCCATTATTTTATATTTTTGTTCATACGGATGCAAACCATAGAGTATACCTTCTGTAGACTGATAGAGACCATTCTCTCCGCTGCTCATGTACAAGGAGCAATCTTGACATGTCATCGCTCATCAGTTAATTTCACACTTCACTTGATACTTTGTGATGTAAGGGGAAGCCATATTGCCGGGGTCTTGCACAGTCAGCCCAATCATATTCACCGAGAATATGAAGAGGTATGTAAAAGAGTTGGTGGAATTAGTGAATGCGCTGCAGGATTTCATTGTGTTATAATTTTGGACTGCAGCAAGAAGAGGGTAAGGCAGATAAGGTAAGGGCACTCTGTGTGTGTGTGTGAGTGTGTGTGTGTGTGTGGGGGGGGGGGGGGTCTTTGAAGACAGTGGATGGGATGACCTGGATAGAGAACATTCAGAGAATAGGGGCTTTCCTTATCATATAGTCACATGATTTTATAACTGAAAGGCCAGCACATCTTCGAGGCACTGACTTTGAAGGAGGTTACAAGGATGCTGCCTTTTACTGCTCTATTCCACACCTGTATTAGTTTATGAACATGTATTTATTGCCATTCCCTCTTCCAGGAAGGACGTAGGGAATATCAAACTCTTGAGTGTCTGTAAACCATGCCAACAACCACATGCATCTCAGTTAACTGATTTTCCACTCTCTCAATAACTGCAGTAAAGTGTTGGAGCGTTGGAGTATGTGGTTTAGTAATAGTTTTTCTTGATTGATTTTGTGTCAAAATGCGGTGAATGCAGTCATTCTGTTGAATTTTATAATGCCACATTTAGAGGCATGATGGCTGCAGACAGAGCGACAAAGTTGATGCAAAGTTGAGAGCAGAAGCAGATTCCTTTCAACTCGGGTGAAAATGCTTATGCTTATTCGTAGTTGTACAATTCCAAATATGCAGGTACACAAAGGAGAGGGCCTTCGATGAAAATAGGAGAAACTGAAGTTCTTCATAAGTTTGGTAAGAAGTCTGTTCGCGCCGTCACACGCAGAGTTGCTGCTTGTTGTCAAAGCAAACATCAGCGGCGGAACTTGTCCATTGACTGCTTGTGACCACTTCAGTGATCAAAGGGAGCCACAAGTTCACTTTGCATTGCATCTAAATGCAGCTTTCTCATTATCTTAAACTGAGAGAGAACACAAACTTTCATAAAGCTCCACTACAGTGCTCTGCTCCCTCTGTAGATTGCTTACATAGCCATTTAGTAGGATTAACTTGAAGTTGCAATCAACTTTTTACCTCTATGATGTGTATGATCATGTTTTTGTATTGCAAAATGTCACGCCACAATTTTTTATAAAACTCCATAGAATGACCTGACTGTTATGGGTAAACAAAACGCTTTGTACGCTTGAGAGAGGAATTAGCATATTCGCTGCTTTTAAATTGTCAAAAAAACCTAACTTGTGATCTAAGATGTATGTAGGATGAAAAGGATCACAATTACTACTGTGGAACAGTAGTAACTAATCACTATGTTGAATGTTTTGCATTTATTTGAAATATTTTTCTTTGTACAATTTAAATAGTTTTCTTTTAAGTGTTGGTGCAAAACAGTAAAAGGACAAACAACCAAGAAAGAATCACTTTTTTACAGGCTTAACCAGATTATACCTTTCACCTTCTCACTTTCAGTCTTTTCTCTTGAGGCAGATTTCATTGTTATGTATCACACCAGCTTTTTTTTTTTAATATGTCAAACACATATGTACCGTAAGAAAAAGAAATGTCTGTCACCCAAAACTCGCAATTGAAACTTTCAGCCACTACTTCAAAATAAAACACCTCCCATATCGAGTTTGCCATGAACTCTGAAGCTGAATGGAGCCTACCACAAAAGTGGCAGCATGCAAAAAGATCCAATGTGGGAAAGAACATTAGAAATGACTTCCACACTTATGGACCATAAACATGAGTGCAAACTCAGATCAATGAGATTCCATTACCATCCTATCTCATTTCCCAGAGCTGAATTGGAAATGGGTTAGAGATGGATCGTGTCATTACCAATTCCAGCGGATCCACGGGAGCCGTGTGTGTGTGTGTGTGTGTGTGTGTGTGTGTGTGTGTGTGTGTGTGTGTGTGTGTGTGTGTGTGTGTGTGTGTGTGTGTGTCTACACCTGCTGCCAATGAATAGGTTTTTTAGTGACAAGCAGGAAGGTGAGCAGGAGTTCATGCTCTATCACTACCATCATAGTTGTTAATATGCTTGCCTCAAGATGCAAAGCTACTGGGAGGTCCACCAAACTAAACAATTTCTGACAACTTCATGCATGTAGTGTGAACTATGGCGTACTTATAATTGCATTTTGAGGGCAAAACTACTTAAATTTTTGAGATAACGATTATTAAAAATGTCTGCTAATTAAATTACAGATGGTTCAGTGATGAAGAATCTCTTTTATTAAGATCATTCATTCTTTGTGTGTGCCATTCACCTCCATACAGCTGTCGTGACAAGTGAATAATTATCCTACCAATACCTCGTTTGACCTTCACAAAAACTAACAAGGCATTTAAGCCCACAAGAACATAAGCATAAAAAAAGCTGTCTACTTTTCCTAATGTCTTCTTCCACATTCAAGCTTGCTGTACCTCCGTAATACCCCTTTGCCAAATATTTTATATATATATATATATATATATATATATATATATATATATATATATATATATATTTTTTTTTTTTTTTTTTTTTTTTTTTTTTTTTC